>NW_026894758.1:0-83725 GCF_032452875.1 Bos javanicus | reverse complement strand
ACGTGGCTGATCATACACTGTTCACGTGTCTGACCATGCACTGATCACGTGGCTGATCATGCACTAGCCATGTGACTGATCATGCACTGATCACGTAATTGATCATGCACTGATCACGTGGCTGAACATGCAATGATCATGTAGCTACCATGTACTGGTCCCGTGAGTGATCATGCACTGAAGACGTAATTTATCATGCACTGATCACGTGGCTGATCATGCACTGAAAAAGTGACTGATCATGCAGTGATCATGTGACTGATCATGCACTGATCACGTGGCTATCATGCACTGCTCACGTGGCTGATCATGCAATGATCACGTAATTATCATGCACTGATTACCTGGCTTATCATGTATTTATCATGTGACTGATCATGTGCTGATCATTTTTGGTGTCAAACACTGATCATGTGCATCTGCAGGCAATGAACAAAACTGAGTAGGCAGGAATCAGTCATCAGGCTATAATCATGGAACTCAGCTTTGAGAAATCATGCTGCTCACCTGGCAATAATCAAGTAGATGAGCAGACAGGAATTATGCAGCACAGGTGGCAATTGTCAAGGAGATGACAGGCAGGAATCGTGCAGCTCAGCTGGCAATTGTCAAGCAGATGAGCAGACAGTAATCACGCAGCTCAGCAGGCCCTAATCACGTGACTGAGCATGCACTGTTCACGTGCTGATCACACACCTTTCACGTGAATGATCATGCACTGATCACGTGGCTCTCATGCACTGATCACGTGATTGCGCATGCACTGATCACGTAATTGTATGCCCTGCTCACGTGGCTATCATGCACTGATGACGTGGCTGATCATGCACTGATCATGTGACTGATCATGCACTGATCACGTAGCTATCTTGCACTGATCGCTTCACTGATCATACACTCATCACGGGACTGATCGTGCACTGATTACGGCGCTATCATGCATTGACTACATGACTCCACATGCACTGATCACGTGGACATGCGCACTGATCACGTGACTGACCATGCACTGAACACGTGACTGATTATGCACTGATCACGTGGCTGATCATGCACTGCTCACGTGGCTGACCATACAATGATCACGTAGCTACCATGTACTGGTAACGTGACTGACCATGCACTGAACACGTGACTGATTATGCACTGATCACGTGGCTGATCATGCACTACTCATGTGGCTGACCATACAATGATCACGTAGCTACCATGTACTGGTCACGTGACTGACCATGCACTGATCACGTGACTGATCATGCACTGATCACGTGGCTATCATGCACTGATCACTTGGCTGGTCATACTGATCACGTGCCTCATCATGCACTGATCACGTGGCTGATCATGCACTGATCACGTGGCTATCATGCACTGATCACGTGGCTATCATGCACAGATTACGTGGCTGATCATGCAATGATCACGTAGCTACCATGTACTGGTCACGTGACTGATCATGCACTGATCACGTGACTGATCATGCACTGATCACGTGACTGATCATGCACTGTTCACGAGACTCATCATGCACTGATCACGTGGATATCATGCACTGATCACGTGTTTGATCATAGGCTGTTCACGTGTCTGACCATGCACTGCTCACGTGGCTGATGATACACTGTTCACGTAACTGATCATGCACTGATCACGTGGATATCATGCACTGATCACGTGGCTGTACATGCACTGTTCACGTGGCTTACCACACACCTGTCCCGTGACTGATCATGCACTGATCACGTGGCACTCATGCACTGATCACGTGGCTGATCATACTCTGCTCACGTAACTGATCATGCACACATCACGTGGCTCTCATGCACTTCTCACCTGGCTGGTCAAGCAATGGTCACGTAGCTACCATATACTGGTCACATGACTGATCATGCTCAGATCACGTAAATGATCATGCACTGTTCAGTTGACTGATCATGTACTGATCACCTGACTGATCATGCACTGATCACGTGGCTATCATGCACTGCTCACGTGGCTGATCATGCAATGCTCACGTAGCAACCATGTACTGGTCACGTTACTGATCATGCACTAATCACGTAATTAATCCTCCACTGATCACCTGACTCATCATGCACTGATCACGTGGCTGATCACACACGTATCACGTGACTGATCATGCACTGATCACGTGGCTATCATGCACTGATCACGTGGCTGATCACACACGTATCACATGACTGATCATGCACTGATCACGTGGCTATCATGCACTGATCACGTGGCTATCATGCACTGATCACGTGGCTGATCATGCAATGATCACGTAGCTACCATGTACTGGTCACGTGACTGATCATGCACTGATCACGTAATTGATCATGCACTGAACACGTGAATAATCATGCACTGATCACGTGACTGATCATGCACTGATCACGTGGCTATCATGCACTGATCACGTGGCTATCATGCACTGATAACTTGGCTGATCATGCAATGATCACGCAGCTACCATATACTGGTCACGTGACTGATCATGCACTGATAACGTAATTGATCATGCACTGATCAAGTGGCTGATCATGCACTGATCACGTGACTGATCATGCACTGATCACGTGGCTGATCATGCCCTGATCACGTGGCTATCATGCACTTATCACATGGCTGATCATACACTGATCATATAGCTACCATGTACCGGTCACGTGAATGATCATACACCCATCAGGTGACTGATCATGCACTGATCACGTGGCTATCATGCACTGACCACGAGACTGATCATGCACTGATCACGTCTAGTCATGCACTGATCACATGACTGCCCATGCACTGATCACGTGGATGATCATACACTAATCATGTGACAGATCATGCACTGATCACGTGGCTGATCGTGCACTGATACCGTGACTGAGCATGGACTGATCACATGACTATGATGTAGTGATCACGTGACTTAATGGCGCTGATAATGTGACTGATCATGCGCTGATCATGTTTGCTATCATACACTGATCATGTGCCTCTGGAGGCAATAAACAAAGAGCTGAGTAGGCACGAATCAAACAGTCAGCAGGCAATAATCATGGAACTAAGCTGTGAGGAATCATGCTGCTCAGCTGGCAATAATCAAGCAGCTGAGCAGGCAGAAATTACGCAGCACAGCTGGCAATTGTCAAGCAGATGACAGGCAGGAATCGTGCATTTCAGCTGGCAATTGTCAAGCAGATGAGCAGACAGTAATCACGCAGCTCAGCAGGCCCTGATCACGTGACTGAGCATGCACTGTTCACCTGGCTGATCATACACTGATCACGTGATTGATCATGCACTGATCACTTGGATATCATGCACTGATCACGTGGCTGATCATACACTGTTCACGTGTCTGACCATGCACTGATCACATGGCTGATCATACACTGCTCACGTGACTGATCATGCACTGATCACGTAACTGATCATGCACTGAACACGTGAATAATCATGCACTGATCACGTGACTGATCATGCACTGATCACGTGGCTATCATGCACTGCTAACTTGGCTGATCATGCAATGTTCACGCAGCTACCATGTACTGGTCACGTGACTGATCATGCACTGATCACGTGACTGAACATGCACTGATCACGTGACTGATCATGCACTGTTCACGAGACTCATCATGCACTGATCACGTGAATATCATGCACTGATCACGTGTTTGATCATACACAGTTCACGTGTCTGACCATGCACTCCTCACGTGGCTGATGATACACTGTTCACGTAACTGATCATGCACTGATCACGTGGATATCATGCACTGATCACGTGGCTGAACATGCACTGTTCACGTGGCTTACCACACGTGGCTGATGATACACTGTTCACGTAACTGATCATGCACTGATCACGTGGATATCATGCACTGATCACGTGAATATCATGCACTGATCACGTGTTTGATCATACACTCATCACGTGTCTGACCATGCACTCCTCACGTGGCTGATGATACACTGTTCACGTAACTGATCATGCAATGATCACGTAATTGATCATGCACTGATCACCTGGCTTATCATGTATTGATCATGTGACTGATCATGTGCTGATCATGTTTGGTGTCACACACTGATCATGTGCATCTGCAGGCAATGAACAAAGAGCTGAGTAGGCAGGAATCAGTCATCAGGCTATAATCATGGAACTCACCTCTGAGAAATCATGCTGCTCACCTGGCAATAATCAAGTAGATGAGCAGGCAGGAATCATGCAGCTCAGCTGGCAATTGTCAAGCAGAGGAGCAGACAGTAATCACGTAGCTCAGCAGGCCCTAATCACGTGACTGAGCATGCACTGTTCACGTCGCTGATCACACACCTTTCACGTGAATGATCATGCGCTGATCACGTGGCTCATCATGCACTGATCACGTGACTGCGCATGCACTGATCACGTAATTGTATGCCCTGCTCACGTGGCTATCATGCACTGATGACGTGGCTGATCATGCACTGATCATGTGACTGATCATGCACTGATCACGTAGTTATCTTGCACTGATCGCTTCACTGATCATACACTCATCACGGGACTGATCGTGCACTGATTACGGCGCTATCATGCATTGACTACATGACTCCACATGCACTGATCACGTGGATGATCATGCACTGATGACGTGACTGACCATGCACTGAACACGTGACTGATTATGCACTGATCACGTGGCTGATCATGCACTATCATGTGGCTGACCATGCAATGATCACGTGGCTACCATGTACTGGTAACGTGACTGACCATGCACTGATCACGTGACTGATCATGCACTGATCACGTTGCTATCATGCACTGATCACTTGACTGGTCATACTGATCACGTGCCTCATCATGCACTAATCACGTGGCTGATCATGCACTGATCACGTGACTGATCATGCACTGTTCACGTGGCTATCATGCACTGATCACGTGGCTATCATGCACTGATCACGTGACTGCATGCACTGATGACGTGGCTGTCGGGCACTGATCACGTGTTTATCAGGCAGTGATCAGTGACTGACAGGCGCTGATCAGGGGACTGTGCACGCACTGATCAGGTGGCTGATCAGGAACTGACCACCTGACTGCGCATGCAGTGATCACGTGGCTGGTCGTTCACTGATCACGTGTTTATCATCCGGTGATCACGTGACTGAGCAGGCGCTGATCACGTGACTGTGCCGTCAGTGATCACGTGGCTGAGCAGGCACTGATATCGTGACTGAGCATGCACTGATCATGTGCCGGGAGCCGGGGAGGCATTCCACTCTGGACAAAGGTCATGAGGAAGGAGGCTCGGCATACGCAAATGCGGGATCGAGCCTCAGGAGTCCACCCGGATATTCTCGAGCATCTCCCCCAAAAAACCGGAGTCTGCCTACTGTATTGCTTTGTGCTCTCACCTCTGATTTCACTGGGGGCTGTCCCCCACCACCATCTCGCTCTCTCTGTCAAAGAGTTAACTTACAGCTCCAATTCATAAAGTTCCTTGTCATTCTTCCCTTTAACTTCCAGCTGAGTCTCCATCTGGAGCGCGGAACCCACCACGCTTACTAATTATGCCTGGGCTGCTAAGACCCACTCGAGAAGGTGTCTAGGGTGAGGCACCTTTCGCTATTCGAGAGGGCGCCTGCGGCCTACGTAAGTGGTGCAAACTTCTTGTCTTGAAGTTTGATTGGTCTTCCGCGTAAACCAAGCTACTCAGTCTCTTTTCTCCACCGAATTTTCCTACTGAGCTCTCCTCATAATATCATTCTTGACATCTCTGATTAGCATATAAATAGTCACCTAGGCCATCTCTCCTTCGAATACCCTGGATCAGTTGGGGCTGGTCCCCGGCAGGTGGCGACCGAACAGGGACCTCAGGAGGCAATACTCAAAGAGCTGAGCAGACACGAACCACGCAATCAGCAGGCAATAAGCATGGAGCTCAGCAGTGACGAATCATGCTGCTCAACTGGAAATAATCAAGCACGTGACCAGGCAGGAATCACGCAGCTCAGCTGGCAATTGTCAAGCAGATGAGCCGACAGGAATCACGCAGCTCAGATGGCAATTGTCATGCAGATGAGCCGACAGGAATCACGCAGCTCAGCTGGCAATTGTCATGCAGATGAGCCGGCAGGAATCACGCAGCTCAGCAGACCCTGATCACGTGACTCTGCCGGCACTGATCACGTGACTGATCAAGTACAGATCACGTGACTGAGCATGCACTGATCACGTGGCTATCATGCACTGATGACGTGACTGCGCATGCACTGATGACGTGGCTGATCGGGCACTGATCACATGGCTCATCATGCACTGATCACGTGTTTATCAGGCAATGATCAGTGACTGACAGGCGCTGATCATGGGACTGTGCATGCACTGATCACGTGGCTATCATGCACTGATGACGTGACTGCGAATGCACTGATGATGTGGCTGTTCGGGCACTGATCACGTGTTTATCAGGTAGTGATCAGTGACTGACAGGCGCTGATCAGGGGACTGTGCACGCACTGATCAGGTGGCTGATCAGGAACTGACCACCTGACTGTGCATGCAGTGATCACGTGGCTGGTCGTTCACTGATCACGTGGCTATCATGCACTGTTCACTAGGCTGATCATACACTGATCACCTGCCTGGTCATGCACAGATCACGTGACAAATCATGAACTGATCACATAGCTGATCATGAACTGATCACCTGGCTGATCATGCACTGATCACGTGGCTGATCATGCACTGATACCGTGACTGAGCATGGACTGATCACATGACTATCATGTAGTGATCACGTGACTTAATGGCGCTGATCATGTGACTGATCATGCGCTGATCATGTTTGCTATCATACACTGATCATGTGCCTCTGGAAGCAATAAACAAAGAGCTGAGTAGGCACGAATCAAACAGTCAGCAGGCAATAATCATGGAACTCAGGTGTGAGGAATCATGCTGCTCAGCTGGCAATAATCAAGCAGCTGAGCAGGCACGAATTATGCAGCACAGCTGGCAATTGTCAAGCAGATGACAGGCAGGAATCGTGCAGCTCAGCTGGCAATTGTCAAGCAGATGAGCAGACAGTAATCACGCAGCTCAGCAGGCCCTGATCACGTGACTCAGCATGCACTGTTCACGTGGCTGATCATACACTGATCACGTGATTGATCATGCACTGATCACTTGGATATCATGCACTGATCACGTGGCTGATCATACACTGTTCACGTGTCTCACCATGCACTGATCACGTGGCTGAACATTCACTGTTCACGTGGCTGATCACACACCTGTCACGTGACATATCATGCACTGATCACCTGGATATCATGCACTGATCACATGGCTGATCATACACTGTTCACGTGTCTGACCATGCACCGATCACGTGGCTGATCATACACTGCTCACGTAACTGATCATGCACTGATCACGTAATTGATCATGCACTGATCACGTGGCTGATGATGCAATGATCACGTGACTGACCATGCACTGATCTCGTGACTGATCATCCACTGATCAGTTGGCTATCATGCACTGATTACTTGGCTGATCATACACTGATCACGTGACTGATAATGCACTGATCATCTGGCTATCATGCACCCATTACCTGGCTATCGTGCACTGATCACGTGGTTGACCATACACTGGTCACGTGACTGATCATGCACTGATCACGTCTTATCATGCACTGATCACATGACTGCCCATGCACTGATCACGTGGATGATCATACAGTGATCATGTGACAGATCATGCAGTGATCACATGGCTATCATGCACTGATCAAGTGGCGGATCATACTCTGTCCCGAAACTGATCATGCACTGATCACGTGGCTATCATGCACTGCTGATGCGGCTGATCATACAATGATCACGTAGCTACCATGTACTGGTCACGTGAGTGATCATGTACTGATCACGTAATTGATCATGCACTGATCAGGTGACTTATCCTGCACTGTTCACGTGAGTGATCATGCACTGATCACGTGACTGATCATGCACTGACCTCTTGGCTATCATGCACGGCTCACGTGGCTGATCATGCAATGATCACCTAGCTACCATGTACTGGTCACGTGACTGATCATGCACTGATCACGTAATTGATCATGCACTGATCATGTGGCTGATCATGCACTGATCACGTGGCAGATCATACACTGATCACGTGACTGATCATGCACTGATCCCTTGGCTGGTCATACACTGATCACTTGCCTGGTGATGCACAGATTACATGACTGATCATGTACTGAACACGTTACTGATCAGGCACTGATCACGTGGCTCTGATGCACTGATCACGTGGCTATCATGCACTGATCACGTGGATATCATGCACTGATCACGTGGCTATCATGCACTGTATCATGCACTGATCACATGGCTGATCATACACTGTTCACGTGTCTGACCATGCACTGATCACGTGGCTGATCATACAGTGCTCAGGTAACTGATCATGCACTGATCACGTGGCTATCATGGACTGATCACGTGGCTTATAATGCACTGTTCACGTGGCTGATCACACACTGTCACGTGACATATCATGCACTGATCACGTGGCACTCATGCACTGATCACGTGGCTGATCATACTCTGCTCACGTAACTCATCATGCACACATCACGTGGCTATCATGCACTGCTCACGTGGCTCGTCATGGAATGATCACAAAGCTACCATATACTGGTCACGTGACTGATCATGCACAGATCACGTAAATGATCATGCACTGTTCACGTGACTGATCATGTACTGATCACGTGACTGATCATGCACTGATCACGTGGCTATCATGCTCTGCTCACGTGGCTGATCATGCAACGATCACGTAGCAACCATGTACTGGTCACGTGACTGATCATGCACTGATCACGTAATTGATCCTGCACTGATCACGTGGCTCATCATGCACTGATCACGTGGCTGATCACACATGTATCACGTGACTGATCATGCACTGATCACGTGGCTCTCATGCACTTATCACGTGGCTATCATGCACTGATCACGTGGATATCATGCCCTGATCACGTGGCTGATCACACACGTATCACATGACTGATCATGCACTGATCACGTGGCTATCATGCAGTGATCACGTGGCTATCATGCACTGATCACGCGGCTGATCACGCAATGATCACGTAGCTAACATGTACTGGTCACGTGACTGATCATGCACTGATCACGTAATTGATCATGCACTGATCAGGTGACTTATCATGCACTGTTAACGTGAGTGATCATGCACTGATCACGTGACTGATCATGCACTGATCACGTGGCTATCATGCACTACTCACGTGGCTGATCATGCACTGATCATGTGGCTGATCATACCCTGATCACGTGACTGATCATGCACTGATCACGTTGCTATCATGCACTAATCAAATGGCTGGTCATACACTGATCACGCAGCTACCATCCACTGATCACTTGATTGATCATGCACTGATCACGTGACTGATCATGCACTGATCACGTGGCTATCATGCACTGATCACATGGCTGGTCATACACTGATCACATTCCTGGTCATGCACAGATTACGTGACTGATCATGTACTGATCACGTCACTGATCATGCACTGATCACGTGGCTATCAGGAACTACTCACGGGGCTGATCATGCAATGATATTGTAGCTACCATGTACCGGTCACGTGACTGATCATACACCCATCAGGTGACTGATCATGCACTGATCACGTGGCTATCATGCACTGAACATGTGGCTGATCATACACTGATCACCTGCCTAGTCATGCACAGATCACGTGACTAATCATGAACTGATCACGTAGCAATCATTCACTGATCACCTGGCTGATCATGCACTGATCACGTGGCTATCATGCAATGATCACGTGGCTATAATGCACTGATCACGTGGCTATCATGCACTGATCACGTGGCTGATCATGCACTGATACCGTGACTGAGCATGGACTGATCACATGACTATCATGTAGTGATCATGTGACTTAATGGCGCTCACCATGTGACTGATCATGCGCTGAGCATGTTTCCTATCATACACTGATCATGTGCCTCTGGAGGCAATAAACAAAGAGCTGAGTAGTCATGAATCAAACAGTCAGCAGGCAATAATCATGGAACTCAGCTGTGAGGAATCATGCTGCTCAGCTGGCAATAATCAAGCAGCTGAGCAGGCAGGAATTACGCAGCACAGCTGGCAATTTTCAAGCAGATGACAGGCAGGAATCATGCAGCTCAGCTGGCAATTGTCAAGCAGATGAGCAGACAGTAATCACGCAGCTCAGCAGGCCCTGATCACGTGACTGAGCATGCACTGTTCACCTGGCTGATCATACACTGATCACGTGATTGATCAAGCATTGATCACTTGGATATCATGCACTGATCACGTGGCTCTCATGCACTGATCACGTGATTGCGCATGCACTGATCACGTAATTGTATGCACTGCTCACGTGGCTATCATGCACTGATCATGTGACTGATCATGCACTGATCACGTAGCTTTCTTGCACTGATAACTTGGCTGATCATACACTCATCACGGGACTGATCGTGCACTGAATACGGCGCTATCATGCATTGACTACATGACTCCACATGCACTGATCACGTGGCTGATCATGCACTGATCACGTGACTGACCATGCACTGATCACGTGACTGATTATGCACTGATCACGTGGCTGATCATGCACTGATCACGTCACTGATCATGCACTGTTCACGAGACTCATCTTGCACTGATCACGTGGATATCATGCACTGCTCACGTGGCTGATCATACACTGTTCACGTAACTGATCATGCACTGATCACGTGGATATCATGCACTGATCACGTGGCTGAACATGCACTGTTCACGTGGCTTACCACACACCTGTCACGTGACTGATCATGCACTGATCACGTGGCACTCATGCACTGATCACGTGGTTGATCATACACTGATCACGTAACTGATCATGCACACATCACGTGGCTATCATGCACTTCTCACATGGCTGGTCATGAAATGTTCTCGTAGCTACCATATACTGGTCACGTGACTCATCATGCTCAGATCATGTGGCTGATCATGCACTGAGCACATGAATAATCATGTACTGATCACGTGACTGCTCATGCACTGATCACGTGGCTATCATGCACTGATCACGTGGCTGATCATGCACTGATCACGTAGCTATCATGCACTGATCACGTGACTGATCACGCACTGATCATGCACTGATCATGCACTGATCACGTGGCTGATCATGCACTGATCACGTGGCTGATCATGCACTGATCACGTGACTGATCATGCACTGATCACGTGACTGATCATGCACTGATCACGTGGCTATCATGCACTGATCACGTGGCTGATCATGCACTGATCACGTGGCTGATCATGCACTGATCACATGACTGATCATGCACTGATCACGTGACTGATCATGCACTGATCACGTGGCTATCATGCACTATCACGTGGCTGATCATGCACTGATCACGTAGCTATCATGTACTGGTCAGTGACTGATCATACACTGATCACGTGACTGATCATGCACTGATCACGTGGCTATCATGCACTGATCACGTGGCTGATCATGCACTGATCACGTGCTGATCATGCACTGATCACGTGACTGATCATGCACTGATCACGTGGCTATCATGCACTGATCACGTGGCTGATCATGCACTGATCACGTGGCTGATCATGCACTGATCACGTGACTGATCATGCACTGATCACGTGACTATCATGCACTGATCACGTGGCTATCATGCACTGATCACGTGGCTGATCATGCACTGATCACGTAGCTATCATACTGGTCACGTGACTGATCATGCACCCATCACGTGACTGATCATGCACTGATCACGTGGCTATCATGCACTGATCACGTGACTGATCATGCACTGATCACGTCTATATCATGCACTGATCACGTGACTGATCATGCACTGATCACGTGGCTGATCATGCACTGATCACGTGACTGATCATGCACTGATCACGTGGCTGATCATGCACTGATCACGTGACTGATCATGCACTGATCACGTGACTGATCATGCACTGATCACGTGACTGATCATGCACTGATCACGTGGCTATCATGCACTACTCACGTGGCTGATCATGCAATGATCATGTAGCTACCATGTACTGGTCACGTGACTGATCATACACCCATCAGGTGACTGATCATGCACTGATCACGTGGCTATCATGCACTGATCACGTGGCTGATCATGCACTGATCACCTGCCTGATCATGCACTGATCACGTGACAAATCATGCACTGATCACATGGCTATCATGAACTGATCACGTGGCTGATCATGCACTGATCACGTGGCTGATCATGCACTGATACCGTGACTGAGCATGGACTGATCACATGACTATCATGTAGTGATCACGTGACTTAATGGCGCTGATCATGTGACTGATCATGCGCTGATCATGTTTGCTATCATACACTGATCATGTGCCTCTGGAGGCAATAAACAAAGAGCTGAGTAGGCACGAATCAAACAGTCAGCAGGCAATAATCATGGAACTCAGGTGTGAGGAATCATGCTGCTCAGCTGGCAATAATCAAGCAGCTGAGCAGGCAGGAATTACGCAGCACAGCTGACAATTGTCAAGCAGATGACAGGCAGGAATCGTGCAGCTCAGCTGGCAATTGTCAAGCAGATGAGCAGACAGTAATCACGCAGCTCAGCAGGCCCTGATCACGTGACTGAGCATGCACTGTTCACGTGGCTGATCATACACGGCTCACGTAACTGATAATGCACTGATCACGTGGCTATCATGCACTGATCACGTGGCTGATCATACACTGTTCACGTGTTTGACCATGCACTGATCACGTGGCTGATCATACACTGCTCACGTAACTGATCATGCACTGATCACGTGGCTGATCATGCACTGATCACGTGGCTGATCATGCACTGATCACGTGGCTGATCATGCACTGATCACGTGACTGATCATGCACTGATCACTGGCTATCATGCACTGATCACGTGGCTATCATGCACTGATCACGTGACTGATCATGCACTGATCACGTGACTGATCATGCACTGATCACGGCTATATCATGCACTGATCACGTGACTGATCATGCACTGATCACCCGGATGATCATGCACTGATCACGTGACTGATCATGCACTGATCACGTGGCTATCATGCACTGATCACGTGGCTGATCATGCAATGATCACGTAGCTACCATGTACTGGTCACGTGACTGATCATGCACTGATCACGAATTGATCATGCACTGATCACGTGACTGATCATGCACTGATCACGTGACTGATCATGCACTGATCACGTGACTGATCATGCACTGATCACGTGGCTGATCATGCACTGATCACGTAACTGATCATGCACTGATCACGTGGCTATCATGCACTGATCACGTGGCTGATCATGCACTGATCACGTGGCTGATCACACACTGATCACGTGACTATCATGCACTGATCACGTGGCATCATGCACTGATCACGTGGCTGATCATGCACTGATCACGTGACTGATCATGCACTGATCACGTGGCTATCATGCACTGATCACGTGGCTGTCATGCACTGATCACGTAGCTACATATACTGATCACGTGACTGATCATGCACTGATCACGACTGATCATGCACTGTTCACGTGACTGATCATGCACTGATCACGTGACTGATCATGCACTGATCACGTGGCTATCATGCACTGATCACGTGGCTGATCATGCACTGATCACGAGCAACCATGTACTGGTCACGTGACTGATCATGCACTGATCACGTAATTGATCATGCACTGATCACGTGGCTCATCATGCACTGATCACGTGGCTGATCACACATGATCACGTGACTGATCATGCACTGATCACGTGGCTATCATGCACTGATCACGTGGCTGATCATGCACTGATCACGTGGCTATCATGCACTGATCACGTGGCTGATCACACACTGATCACGTGACTGATCATGCACTGATCACGTGGCTATCATGCACTGATCACGTGGCTATCATGCACTGATCACGTGGCTGATCATGCACTGATCACGTAGCTATCATGCACTGATCACGTGACTGATCATGCACTGATCACGTGACTGATCATGCACTGATCACGTGACTGATCATGCACTGATCACGTGACTGATCATGCACTGATCACGTGGCTATCATGCACTGATCACGTGGCTGATCATGCACTGATCACGTAGCTACCATGCACTGATCACGTGACTGATCATGCACTGATCACGAATTGATCATGCACTGATCACGTGGCTGATCATGCACTGATCACGTGGCTGATCATGCACTGATCACGTGACTGATCATGCACTGATCACGTGACTGATCATGCACTGATCACGTGGCTATCATGCACTGATCACGTGGCTGATCATGCTGATCACGTGGCTGATCATGCACTGATCACGTGACTGATCATGCACTGATCACGTGACTGATCATGCACTGATCACGTGGCTATCATGCACTGATCACGACTGATCATGCACTGATCACATCTAATCATGCACTGATCACGTGACTGATCATGCACTGATCACGTGGCTGATCATGCACTGATCACGTGACTGATCATGCACTGATCACGTGACTGATCATGCACTGATCACGTGACTGATCATGCACTGATCACGTGACTGATCATGCACTGATCACGTGCCTGATCATGCACTGATCACGTGACTGATCATGCACTGATCACGTGGCTATCATGCACTGATCACGTGGCTGATCATGCACTGATCACGTGGCTGATCATGCACTGATACCGTGACTGAGCATGGACTGATCACATGACTATCATGTAGTGATCACGTGACTTAATGGCCCTGATCATGTGACTGATCATGCACTGATAATGTTTGCTATCATATACTGATCATGTGCCTCTGGAGGCAATAAACAAAGAGCTGAGTAGGCACGAATCAAACAGTCAGCAGGCAATAATCATGGAACTCAGCTGTGAGGAATCATGCTGCTCAGCTGGCAATAATCAAGCAGCTGAGCAGGCAGGAATTACGCAGCACAGCTGGCAATTGTCAAGCAGATGACAGGCAGGAATCGTGCAGCTCAGCTGGCAATTGTCAAGCAGATGAGCAGACAGTAATCACGCAGCTCAGCAGGCCCTGATCACGTGACTGAGCAGGCACTGTTCACGTGGCTGATCATACACTGATCACGTGATGATCATGCACTGATCACTTGGATATCATGCACTGATCACGTGGCTGATCACACACTGATCACGTGTCTGATCATGCACTGATCACGTGGCTATCATGCACTGATCACGTGGCTGATCATGCACTGATCACGTGGCTGATCACACACTGTCACGTGACATATCATGCACTGATCACGTGGCACTCATGCACTGATCACGTGGCTGATCATACTCTGCTCACGTAACTGATCATGCACACATCACGTGGCTATCATGCACTGCTCACGTGGCTGTCATGGAATGATCACGTAGCTACCATATACTGGTCACGTGACTGATCATGCACAGATCACGTAAATGATCATGCACTGTTCACGTGACTGATCATGTACTGATCACGTGACTGATCATGCACTGATCACGTGGCTATCATGCACTGATCACGTGGCTGATCATGCACTGATCACGTGGATATCATGCACTGATCACGTGGCTGATCATGCACTGATCACGTGACTGATCATGCACTGATCACGTGGCTATCATGCACTGATCACGTGGCATCATGCACTGATCACGTGGCTGATCATGCACTGATCACGTGGCTATCATGCACTGATCACGTGACTGATCATGCACTGATCACGTGATTGATCATGCACTGATCACGTGGCTGATCATGCACTGATCACGTGACTGATCATGCACTGATCACGTGACTGATCATGCACTGATCACGTGGCTATCATGCACTGATCACGTGGCTGATCATGCACTGATCACGTAGCTACCATGCACTGATCACGTGACTGATCATGCACTGATCACGAATTGATCATGCACTGATCACGTGGCTGATCATGCACTGATCACGTGGCTGATCATGCACTGATCACGTGGCTGATCATGCACTGATCACGTGACTGATCATGCACTGATCACTGGCTATCATGCACTGATCACTGGCTATCATGCACTGATCACGTGGCTGATCATGCACTGATCACGTGACTGATCATGCACTGATCACGTCTATATCATGCACTGATCACGTGACTGATCATGCACTGATCACGTGGATGATCATGCACTGATCATGTGACTGATCATGCACTGATCACGTGGCTATCATGCACTGATCACGTGGCTGATCATGCACTGATCACGTAGCTACCATGCACTGTCACGTGAGTGATCATGCACTGATCACGTGATTGATCATGCACTGATCACGTGACTTATCATGCACTGATCACGTGACTGATCATGCACTGATCACGTGACTGATCATGCACTGATCACGTGGCTATCATGCACTACTCACGTGGCTGATCATGCAATGATCATGTAGCTACCATGTACTGGTCACGTGACTGATCATACACCCATCAGGTGACTGATCATGCACTGATCACGTGGCTATCATGCACTGATCACGTGGCTGATCATGCACTGATCACGTGCCTGATCATGCACTGATCACGTGACTGATCATGCACTGATCACGTGGATCATGCACTGATCACGTGGCTGATCATGCACTGATCACGTGGCTGATCATGCACTGATACCGTGACTGAGCATGGACTGATCACATGACTATCATGTAGTGATCACGTGACTTAATGGCGCTGATCATGTGACTGATCATGCGCTGATCATGTTTGCTATCATACACTGATCATGTGCCTCTGGAGGCAATAAACAAAGAGCTGAGTAGGCACGAATCAAACAGTCAGCAGGCAATAATCATGGAACTCAGGTGTGAGGAATCATGCTGCTCAGCTGGCAATAATCAAGCAGCTGAGCAGGCAGGAATTACGCAGCACAGCTGACAATTGTCAAGCAGATGACAGGCAGGAATCGTGCAGCTCAGCTGGCAATTGTCAAGCAGATGAGCAGACAGTAATCACGCAGCTCAGCAGGCCCAGATCACGAGACTGAGCATGCACTGTTCACGTGGCTGATCATACGCTGCTCACGTGACTGATCATGCACTGATCACGTGGCTATCATGCACTGATCACGTGGCTGATCATACACTGTTCACGTGTTTGACCATGCACTGATCACGTGGCTGATCATACACTGCTCACGTAACTGATCATGCACTGATCACGTGGCTGATCATGCACTGATCACGTGGCTGATCATGCACTGATCACGTGGCTGATCATGCACTGATCACGTGACTGATCATGCACTGATCATCTATCATGCACTCATTCACTGGCTATCATGCACTGATCACGTGGCTGATCATGCACTGATCACGTGACTGATCATGCACTGATCACGTCTATATCATGCACTGATCACATGACTGATCATGCACTGATCACGTGGATGATCATACACTGATCATGTGACTGATCATGCACTGATCACGTGGCTATCATGCACTGATCACGTGGCTGATCATGCACTGATCACGTAGCTACCATGTACTGATCACGTGACTGATCATGCACTGATCACGTAATTGATCATGCACTGATCACGTGACTGATCATGCACTGATCACGTGAGTGATCATGCACTGATCACGTGACTGATCATGCACTGATCACGTGGCTATCATGCACTGATCACGTGGCTGATCATGCACTGATCACGTAGCTACCATGCACTGATCACGTGACTGATCATGCACTGATCACGAATTGATCATGCACTGATCACGTGGCTGATCATGCACTGATCACGTGGCTGATCATGCACTGATCACGTGACTGATCATGCACTGATCACGTGACTGATCATGCACTGATCACGTGACTGATCATGCACTGATCACGTGACTGATCATGCACTGATCACGTGGCTATCATGCACTGATCACGTGGCTGATCATGCACTGATCACGTAGCTATCATGCACTGGTCAGTGACTGATCATGCACTGATCACGTGACTGATCATGCACTGATCACGTGGCTATCATGCACTGATCACGTGGCTGATCATGCACTGATCACGTGACTGATCATGCACTGATCACGTGACTGATCATGCACTGATCACGTGGCTATCATGCACTGATCACGTGGCTGATCATGCACTGATCACGTGGCTGATCATGCACTGATCACGTGACTGATCATGCACTGATCATGACTGATCATGCACTGATCACGTGGCTATCATGCACTGATCACGTGGCTGATCATGCACTGATCACGTAGCTACCATGTACTGATCACGTGACTGATCATGCACTGATCACGTGACTGATCATGCACTGATCACGTGGCTATCATGCACTGATCACGTGACTGATCATGCACTGATCACGTCTATATCATGCACTGATCACGTGACTGATCATGCACTGATCACGTGGCTGATCATGCACTGATCACGTGACAGATCATGCACTGATCACGTGGCTGATCATGCACTGATCACGTGACTGATCATGCACTGTCACGTGACTGATCATGCACTGATCACGTGACTGATCATGCACTGATCACGTGGCTATCATGCACTACTCACGTGGCTGATCATGCAATGATCATGTAGCTACCATGTACTGGTCACGTGACTGATCATACACCCATCAGGTGACTGATCATGCACTGATCACGTGGCTATCATGCACTGATCACGTGGCTGATCATGCACTGATCACCTGCCTGATCATGCACTGATCACGTGACTGA
Source organism: Bos javanicus (assembly GCF_032452875.1). Taxonomy (NCBI): domain Eukaryota; kingdom Metazoa; phylum Chordata; class Mammalia; order Artiodactyla; family Bovidae; genus Bos; species Bos javanicus. The sequence goes on along the minus strand of NW_026894758.1, from coordinate 64,797 downwards.
TCATGCACTGATCACGTGGCTGATCATGAACTGATCACGTGGCTGATCATGCACTGATCACGTGGCTGATCATGCACTGATACCGTGACTGAGCATGGACTGATCACATGACTATCATGTAGTGATCACGTGACTTAATGGCGCTGATCATCTGACTGATCATGCGCTGATCATGTTTGCTATCATACACTGATCATGTGCCTCTGGAGGCAATAAACAAAGAGCTGAGTAGGCACGAATCAAACAGTCAGCAGGCAATAATCATGGAACTCAGCTGTGAGGAATCATGCTGCTCAGCTGGCAATAATCAAGCAGCTGAGCAGGCAGGAATTACGCAGCACAGCTGTCAATTGTCAAGCAGATGACAGGCAGGAATCGTGCAGCTCAGCTGGCAATTGTCAAGCAGATGAGCAGACAGTAATCACGCAGCTCAGCAGGCCCTGATCACGTGACTGAGCATGCACTGTTCACGTGGCTGATCATACACGGCTCACGTAACTGATAATGCACTGATCACGTGGCTATCATGCACTGATCACGTGGCTGATCATACACTGTTCACGTGTTTGACCATGCACTGATCACGTGGCTGATCATACACTGCTCACGTAACTGATCATGCACTGATCACGTGGCTGATCATGCACTGATCACGTGGCTGATCATGCACTGATCACGTGGCTGATCATGCACTGATCACGTGACTGATCATGCACTGATCACTGGCTATCATGCACTGATCACTGGCTATCATGCACTGATCACGTGACTGATCATGCACTGATCACGTGACTGATCATGCACTGATCACGTCTATATCATGCACTGATCACATGACTGATCATGCACTGATCACCCGGATGATCATGCACTGATCATGTGACTGATCATGCACTGATCACGTGGCTATCATGCACTGATCACGTGGCTGATCATGCAATGATCACGTAGCTACCATGTACTGGTCACGTGACTGATCATGCACTGATCACGTGATTGATCATGCACTGATCACGTGACTGATCATGCACTGATCACGTGGTGATCATGCACTGATCACGTGACTGATCATGCACTGATCACGTGGCTGATCATACACTGATCACGTAACTGATCATGCACTGATCACGTGGCTATCATGCACTGATCACGTGGCTGATCATGCACTGATCACGTGGCTGATCACACACTGTCACGTGACTATCATGCACTGATCACGTGGCATCATGCACTGATCACGTGGCTGATCATACACTGATCACGTAACTGATCATGCACACATCACGTGGCATCATGCACTGATCACGTGGCTGTCATGCACTGATCACGTAGCTACCATATACTGATCACGTGACTGATCATGCACTGATCACGTAACTGATCATGCACTGATCACGTGACTGATCATGCACTGATCACGTGACTGATCATGCACTGATCACGTGGCTATCATGCACTGATCACGTGGCTGATCATGCAATGATCACGTAGCAACCATGTACTGGTCACGTGACTGATCATGCACTGATCACGTAATTGATCATGCACTGATCACGTGGCTGATCATGCACTGATCACGTGGCTGATCACACATGATCACGTGACTGATCATGCACTGATCACGTGGCTATCATGCACTGATCACGTGGCTATCATGCACTGATCACGTGGATATCATGCCCTGATCACGTGGCTGATCACACACGATCACATGACTGATCATGCACTGATCACGTGGCTATCATGCACTGATCACGTGACTATCATGCACTGATCACGTGGCTGATCATGCACTGATCACGTAGCTATCATGCACTGATCACGTGACTGATCATGCACTGATCACGTGACTGATCATGCACTGATCACGTGACTGATCATGCACTGATCACGTGACTGATCATGCACTGATCACGTGGCTATCATGCACTGATCACGTGGCTGATCATGCACTGATCACGTAGCTACCATGCACTGATCACGTGACTGATCATGCACTGATCACGTAACTGATCATGCACTGATCACGTGGCTGATCATGCACTGATCACGTGGCTGATCATGCACTGATCACGTGACTGATCATGCACTGATCACGTGACTGATCATGCACTGATCACGTGGCTATCATGCACTGATCACGTGGCTGATCATGCACTGATCACGTGGCTGATCATGCACTGATCACGTGACTGATCATGCACTGATCACGTGACTGATCATGCACTGATCACGTGGCTATCATGCACTGATCACGTGACTGATCATGCACTGATCACGTCTATATCATGCACTGATCACGTGACTGATCATGCACTGATCACGTGGCTGATCATGCACTGATCACGTGACTGATCATGCACTGATCACGTGACTGATCATGCACTGATCACGTGACTGATCATGCACTGATCACGTGACTGATCATGCACTGATCACGTGCCTGATCATGCACTGATCACGTGACTGATCATGCACTGATCACGTAGCTATCATGCACTGATCACGTGGCTGATCATGCACTGATCACGTGGCTGATCATGCACTGATACCGTGACTGAGCATGGACTGATCACATGACTATCATGTAGTGATCACGTGACTTAATGGCCCTGATCATGTGACTGATCATGCACTGATAATGTTTGCTATCATACACTGATCATGTGCCTCTGGAGGCAATAAACAAAGAGCTGAGTAGGCACGAATTATACAGTCAGCAGGCAATAATCATGGAACTCAGCTGTGAGGAATCATGCTGCTCAGCTGGCAATAATCAAGCAGCTAGCAGGCAGGAATTACGCAGCACAGCTGGCAATTGTCAAGCAGATGACAGGCAGGAATCGTGCAGCTCAGCTGGCAATTGTCAAGCAGATGAGCAGACAGTAATCACGCAGCTCAGCAGGCCCTGATCACGTGACTGAGCAGGCACTGTTCACGTGGCTGATCATACACTGATCACGTGATGATCATGCACTGATCACTTGGATATCATGCACTGATCACGTGGCTGATCATACACTGTTCACGTGTCTGACCATGCACTGATCACGTGGCTGATCATACAGTGCTCAGGTAACTGATCATGCACTGATCACGTGGCTATCATGCACTGATCACGTGGCTGATCATGCACTGATCACGTGGCTGATCACACACCTGTCACGTGACTATCATGCACTGATCACGTGGCACTCATGCACTGATCACGTGGCTGATCATACTCTGCTCACGTAACTGATCATGCACACATCACGTGGCTATCATGCACTGCTCACGTGGCTCGTCATGGAATGATCACGTAGCTACCATATACTGGTCACGTGACTGATCATGCACTGATCACGAATGATCATGCACTGATCACGTGACTGATCATGCACTGATCACGTGACTGATCATGCACTGATCACGTGGCTATCATGCACTGATCACGTGGCTGATCATGCACTGATCACGTGGATATCATGCCCTGATCACGTGGCTGATCACACACTGATCACATGACTGATCATGCACTGATCACGTGGCTATCATGCACTGATCACGTGGCTATCATGCACTGATCACGTGGCTGATCATGCACTGATCACGTGGCTATCATGCACTGATCACGTGACTGATCATGCACTGATCACGTAATTGATCATGCACTGATCACGTGACTGATCATGCACTGATCACGTGCTGATCATGCACTGATCACGTGACTGATCATGCACTGATCACGTGGCTATCATGCACTGATCACGTGGCTGATCATGCAATGATCACGTAGCTACCATGCACTGATCACGTGACTGATCATGCACTGATCACGTAACTGATCATGCACTGATCACGTGGCTGATCATGCACTGATCACGTGGCTGATCATGCACTGATCACGTGGCTGATCATGCACTGATCACGTGACTGATCATGCACTGATCACTGGCTATCATGCACTGATCACTGGCTGATCATGCACTGATCACGTGGCTGATCATGCACTGATCACGTGACTGATCATGCACTGATCACGTCTATCATGCACTGATCACGTGACTGATCATGCACTGATCACGTGGATGATCATACACTGATCATGTGACTGATCATGCACTGATCACGTGGCTATCATGCACTGATCACGTGGCTGATCATGCACTGATCACGTAGCTATCATGCACTGATCACGTGGCTGATCATGCACTGATCACGTGGCTGATCATGCACTGATCACGTGACTTATCATGCACTGATCACGTGACTGATCATGCACTGATCACGTGACTGATCATGCACTGATCACGTGGCTATCATGCACTACTCACGTGGCTGATCATGCAATGATCATGTAGCTACCATGTACTGGTCACGTGACTGATCATACACCCATCAGGTGACTGATCATGCACTGATCACGTGGCTATCATGCACTGATCACGTGGCTGATCATGCACTGATCACGTGCCTGATCATGCACTGATCACGTGACTGATCATGCACTGATCACGTGGCTGATCATGCACTGATCACGTGGCTGATCATGCACTGATCACGTGGCTGATCATGCACTGATACCGTGACTGAGCATGGACTGATCACATGACTATCATGTAGTGATCACGTGACTTAATGGCGCTGATCATGTGACTGATCATGCGCTGATCATGTTTGCTATCATACACTGATCATGTGCCTCTGGAGGCAATAAACAAAGAGCTGAGTAGGCACGAATCAAACAGTCAGCAGGCAATAATCATGGAACTCAGGTGTGAGGAATCATGCTGCTCAGCTGGCAATAATCAAGCAGCTGAGCAGGCAGGAATTACGCAGCACAGCTGACAATTGTCAAGCAGATGACAGGCAGGAATCGTGCAGCTCAGCTGGCAATTGTCAAGCAGATGAGCAGACAGTAATCACGCAGCTCAGCAGGCCCAGATCACGAGACTGAGCATGCACTGTTCACGTGGCTGATCATACGCTGCTCACGTGACTGATCATGCACTGATCACGTGGCTATCATGCACTGATCACGTGGCTGATCATACACTGTTCACGTGTTTGACCATGCACTGATCACGTGGCTGATCATACACTGCTCACGTAACTGATCATGCACTGATCACGTGGCTGATCATGCACTGATCACGTGGCTGATCATGCACTGATCACGTGGCTGATCATGCACTGATCACGTGACTGATCATGCACTGATCACTGGCTATCATGCACTATTCACTGGCTATCATGCACTGATCACGTGGCTGATCATGCACTGATCACGTGACTGATCATGCACTGATCACGTCTATATCATGCACTGATCACGTGACTGATCATGCACTGATCACGTGGATGATCATGCACTGATCACGTGACTGATCATGCACTGATCACGTGGCTATCATGCACTGATCACGTGGCTGATCATGCAATGATCACGTAGCTACCATGTACTGGTCACGTGACTGATCATGCACTGATCACGTAATTGATCATGCACTGATCACGTGACTGATCATGCACTGATCACGTGACTGATCATGCACTGATCACGTGACTGATCATGCACTGATCACGTGGCTATCATGCACTGCTCACGTGGCTGATCATGCAATGATCACGTAGCTACCATATACTGGTCACGTGACTGATCATGCACTGATCACGTGACTGATCATGCACTGATCACGTGGCTGATCATGCACTGATCACGTGGCTGATCATGCACTGATCACGTGACTGATCATGCACTGATCACGTGACTGATCATGCACTGATCACGTGACTGATCATGCACTGATCACGTGCCTGATCATGCACTGATCACGTGACTGATCATGCACTGATCACATGGCTATCATGAACTGATCACGTGGCTGATCATGCACTGATCACGTGGCTGATCATGCACTGATACCGTGACTGAGCATGGACTGATCACATGACTATCATGTAGTGATCACGTGACTTAATGGCGCTGATCATGTGACTGATCATGCACTGATAATGTTTGCTATCATACACTGATCATGTGCCTCTGGAGGCAATAAACAAAGAGCTGAGTAGGCACGAATTATACAGTCAGCAGGCAATAATCATGGAACTCAGCTGTGAGGAATCATGCTGCTCAGCTGGCAATAATCAAGCAGCTAGCAGGCAGGAATTACGCAGCACAGCTGGCAATTGTCAAGCAGATGACAGGCAGGAATCGTGCAGCTCAGCTGGCAATTGTCAAGCAGATGAGCAGACAGTAATCACGCAGCTCAGCAGGCCCTGATCACGTGACTGAGCAGGCACTGTTCACGTGGCTGATCATACACTGATCACGTGATGATCATGCACTGATCACTTGGATATCATGCACTGATCACGTGGCTGATCATACACTGTTCACGTGTCTGACCATGCACTGATCACGTGGCTGATCATACAGTGCTCAGGTAACTGATCATGCACTGATCACGTGGCTATCATGCACTGATCACGTGGCTGAACATGCACTGTTCACGTGGCTGATCACACACCTGTCACGTGACATATCATGCACTGATCACGTGGCACTCATGCACTGATCACGTGGCTGATCATACACTGCTCACGTAACTGATCATGCACACATCACGTGGCTATCATGCACTGCTCACGTGGCTGTCATGGAATGATCACGTAGCTACCATATACTGGTCACGTGACTGATCATGCACTGATCACGTAAATGATCATGCACTGATCACGTGACTGATCATGCACTGATCACGTGACTGATCATGCACTGATCACGTGGCTATCATGCACTGATCACGTGGCTGATCATGCACTGATCACGTAGCAACCATGCACTGATCACGTGACTGATCATGCACTGATCACGTATATCATGCACTGATCACGTGACTGATCATGCACTGATCACGTGGCTGATCATGCACTGATCACGTGACTGATCATGCACTGATCACGTGGCTGATCATGCACTGATCACGTGACTTATCATGCACTGATCACGTGACTGATCATGCACTGATCACGTGACTGATCATGCACTGATCACGTGGCTATCATGCACTACTCACGTGGCTGATCATGCAATGATCATGTAGCTACCATGTACTGGTCACGTGACTGATCATACACCCATCAGGTGACTGATCATGCACTGATCACGTGGCTATCATGCACTGATCACGTGGCTGATCATGCACTGATCACGTGCCTGATCATGCACTGATCACGTGACTGATCATGCACTGATCACGTGGCTGATCATGCACTGATCACGTGGCTGATCATGCACTGATCACGTGGCTGATCATGCACTGATACCGTGACTGAGCATGGACTGATCACATGACTATCATGTAGTGATCACGTGACTTAATGGCGCTGATCATGTGACTGATCATGCACTGATCATGTTTGCTATCATACACTGATCATGTGCCTCTGGAGGCAATAAACAAAGAGCTGAGTAGGCACGAATCAAACAGTCAGCAGGCAATAATCATGGAACTCAGCTGTGAGGAATCATGCTGCTCAGCTGGCAATAATCAAGCAGCTGAGCAGGCAGGAATTACGCAGCACAGCTGACAATTGTCAAGCAGATGACAGGCAGGAATCGTGCAGCTCAGCTGGCAATTGTCAAGCAGATGAGCAGACGGTACTCACGCAGCTCAGCAGACCCAGATCACGTGACTGAGCATGCACTGTTCACGTGGCTGATCATACACTGATCACGTGACTGATCATGCACTGATCACGTGGCTATCATGCACTGATCACGTGGCTGATCATACACTGATCACGTAACTGATCATGCACTGATCACGTGGCTGATCATGCACTGATCACGTGGCTGATCATGCACTGATCACGTGGCTGATCATGCACTGATCACGTGGCTGATCATGCACTGATCACGTAACTGATCATGCACTGATCACGTGGCTGATCATGCACTGATCACGTGGCTATCATGCACTGATCACGTGGCTGATCATGCACTGATCACGTGACTGATCATGCACTGATCACTGGCTATCATGCACTGATCACGTGGCTATCATGCACTGATCACGTGGCTGATCATGCACTGATCACGTGACTGATCATGCACTGATCACGTCTATATCATGCACTGATCACGTGACTGATCATGCACTGATCACGGATGATCATGCACTGATCACGTGACTGATCATGCACTGATCACGTGGCTATCATGCACTGATCACGTGGCTGATCATGCACTGATCACGTAGCTATCATGCACTGATCACGTGACTGATCATGCACTGATCACGTGGCTGATCATGCACTGATCACGTGGCTATCATGCACTGATCACGACTGATCATGCACTGATCACGTGACTGATCATGCACTGATCACGGCTATCATGCACTATCACGTGGCTGATCATGCAATGATCATGTAGCTACCATGTACTGGTCACGTGACTGATCATACACCCATCAGGACTGATCATGCACTGATCACGTGGCTATCATGCACTGATCACGTGGCTGATCATGCACTGATCACCTGCCTGATCATGCACTGATCACGTGACTGATCATGCACTGATCACATGGCTGATCATGCACTGATCACGTGGCTGATCATGCACTGATCACGTGGCTGATCATGCACTGATACCGTGACTGAGCATGGACTGATCACATGACTATCATGTAGTGATCACGTGACTTAATGGCGCTGATCATGTGACTGATCATGCACTGATCATGTTTGCTATCATACACTGATCATGTGCCTCTGGAGGCAATAAACAAAGAGCTGAGTAGGCACGAATCAAACAGTCAGCAGGCAATAATCATGGAACTCAGCTGTGAGGAATCATGCTGCTCAGCTGGCAATAATCAAGCAGCTGAGCAGGCAGGAATTACGCAGCACAGCTGGCAATTGTCAAGCAGATGACAGGCAGGAATCGTGCAGCTCAGCTGGCAATTGTCAAGCAGATGAGCAGACAGTAATCACGCAGCTCAGCAGGCCCTGATCACGTGACTGAGCATGCACTGTTCACGTGGCTGATCATACACTGATCACGTGACTGATCATGCACTGATCACTTGGATATCATGCACTGATCACGTGGCTGATCATACACTGTTCACGTGTCTGACCATGCACTGATCACGTGGCTGATCATACACTGCTCACGTAACTGATCATGCACTGATCACGTGGCTGATCATGCACTGATCAGTGGCTGATCATGCACTGATCACGTGGCTGATCATACACTGATCACGTGACTGATCATGCACTGATCACTGGCTATCATGCACTGATCACTGGCTATCATGCACTGATCACGTGGCTGATCATGCACTGATCACGTGACTGATCATGCACTGATCACGTCTATATCATGCACTGATCACGTGACTGATCATGCACTGATCACGTGGATGATCATGCACTGATCATGTGACTGATCATGCACTGATCACGTGGCTATCATGCACTGCTCACGTGGCTGATCATGCAATGATCACGTAGCTACCATGTACTGGTCACGTGACTGATCATGCACTGATCACGTAATTGATCATGCACTGATCACGTGACTGATCATGCACTGATCACGTGACTGATCATGCACTGATCACGTGACTGATCATGCACTGATCACGTGGCTATCATGCACTGCTCACGTGGCTGATCATGCAATGATCACGTAGCTACCATGTACTGGTCACGTGACTGATCATGCACTGATCACGTGACTGATCATGCACTGATCACGTGGCTGATCATGCACTGATCACGTGGCTGATCATGCACTGATCACGTGACTGATCATGCACTGATCACGTGACTGATCATGCACTGATCACGTGACTGATCATGCACTGATCACGTGGCTGATCATGCACTGATCACGTGACTGATCATGCACTGATCACATGGCTATCATGCACTGATCACGTGGCTGATCATGCACTGATCACGTGGCTGATCATGCACTGATACCGTGACTGAGCATGGACTGATCACATGACTATCATGTAGTGATCACGTGACTTAATGGCGCTGATCATGTGACTGATCATGCACTGATCATGTTTGCTATCATACACTGATCATGTGCCTCTGGAGGCAATAAACAAAGAGCTGAGTAGGCACGAATCATACAGTCAGCAGGCAATAATCATGGAACTCAGCTGTGAGGAATCATGCTGCTCAGCTGGCAATAATCAAGCAGCTGAGCAGGCAGGAATTACGCAGCACAGCTGGCAATTGTCAAGCAGATGACAGGCAGGAATCGTGCAGCTCAGCTGGCAATTGTCAAGCAGATGAGCAGACAGTAATCACGCAGCTCAGCAGGCCCTGATCACGTGACTGAGCATGCACTGTTCACGTGGCTGATCATACACTGATCACGTGATGATCATGCACTGATCACTTGGATATCATGCACTGATCACGTGGCTGATCATACACTGTTCACGTGTCTGACCATGCACTGATCACGTGGCTGATCATACACTGCTCACGTAACTGATCATGCACTGATCACGTGGCTATCATGCACTGATCACGTGGCTGAACATGCACTGTTCACGTGGCTGATCACACACCTGTCACGTGACATATCATGCACTGATCACGTGGCACTCATGCACTGATCACGTGGCTGATCATACTCTGCTCACGTAACTGATCATGCACACATCACGTGGCTATCATGCACTGCTCACGTGGCTGTCATGGAATGATCACATAGCTACCATATACTGGTCACGTGACTGATCATGCACAGATCACGTAAATGATCATGCACTGTTCACGTGACTGATCATGCACTGATCACGTGACTGATCATGCACTGATCACGTGGCTATCATGCACTGCTCACGTGGCTGATCATGCAACGATCACGTAGCAACCATGTACTGGTCACGTGACTGATCATGCACTGATCACGTAATTGATCATGCACTGATCACGTGGCTCATCATGCACTGATCACGTGGCTGATCACACATGTATCACGTGACTGATCATGCACTGATCACGTGGCTATCATGCACTGATCACGTGGCTATCATGCACTGATCACGTGGATATCATGCACTGATCACGTGGCTGATCACACACGATCACATGACTGATCATGCACTGATCACGTGGCTATCATGCACTGATCACGTGGCTATCATGCACTGATCACGTGGCTGATCATGCACTGATCACGTAGCTATCATGCACTGATCACGTGACTGATCATGCACTGATCACGTGGCTGATCATGCACTGATCACGTGACTGATCATGCACTGATCACGTGAGTCATGCACTGATCACGTGACTGATCATGCACTGATCACGTGGCTATCATGCACTGATCACGTGGCTGATCATGCACTGATCACGTAGCTATCATATACTGATCACGTGACTGATCATGCACTGATCACGACTGATCATGCACTGATCACGTGGCTGATCATGCACTGATCACGTGGCTGATCATGCACTGATCACGTGACTGATCATGCACTGATCACGTGACTGATCATGCACTGATCACGTGGCTATCATGCACTGATCACGTGGCTGATCATGCACTGATCACGTGCCTGATCATGCACTGATCACATGACTGATCATGCACTGATCACGTGACTGATCATGCACTGATCACGTGGCTATCATGCACTACTCACGTGGCTGATCATGCAATGATCATGTAGCTACCATGTACTGGTCAGTGACTGATCATGCACTGATCACGTGACTGATCATGCACTGATCACGTGGCTATCATGCACTGATCACGTGGCTGATCATGCACTGATCACGTGACTGATCATGCACTGATCACGTGACTGATCATGCACTGATCACGTGGCTATCATGCACTGATCACGTGGCTGATCATGCACTGATCACGTGGCTGATCATGCACTGATACGTGACTGATCATGCACTGATCACGTGACTGATCATGCACTGATCACGTGGCTATCATGCACTGATCACGTGGCTGATCATGCACTGATCATGTAGCTACATGCACTGGTCACGTGACTGATCATGCACTGATCACGTGACTGATCATGCACTGATCACGTGGCTATCATGCACTGATCACGTGACTGATCATGCACTGATCACGTCTATATCATGCACTGATCACATGACTGATCATGCACTGATCACGTGGATGATCATGCACTGATCACGTGACTGATCATGCACTGATCACGTGGCTGATCATGCACTGATCACGTGACTGATCATGCACTGATCACGTGACTGATCATGCACTGATCACGTGACTGATCATGCACTGATCACGTGGCTATCATGCACTGATCACGTGGCTGATCATGCACTGATCACGTAGCTACCATGTACTGTCACGTGACTGATCATGCACTGATCACGTGATGATCATGCACTGATCACGTGGCTATCATGCACTGATCACGTGGCTGATCATGCACTGATCACGTGACTGATCATGCACTGATCACGTGACTGATCATGCACTGATCACGTGGCTATCATGCACTGATCACGTGGCTGATCATGCACTGATCACGTGGCTATCATGCACTGATCACGTGGCTGATCATGCACTGATCACGTAGCTATCATGCACTGATCACGTGACTGATCATGCACTGATCACGTAATTGATCATGCACTGATCACGTGACTGATCATGCACTGTTCACGTGACTGATCATGCACTGATCACGTGACTGATCATGCACTGATCACGTGGCTATCATGCACTACTCACGTGGCTGATCATGCAATGATCATGTAGCTACCATGTACTGGTCACGTGACTGATCATACACCCATCAGGTGACTGATCATGCACTGATCACGTGGCTATCATGCACTGATCACGTGGCTGATCATACACTGATCACCTGCCTGGTCATGCACAGATCACGTGACAAATCATGAACTGATCACATAGCTATCATGAACTGATCACCTGGCTGATCATGCACTGATCACGTGGCTGATCATGCACTGATACCGTGACTGAGCATGGACTGATCACATGACTATCATGTAGTGATCACGTGACTTAATGGCGCTGATCATGTGACTGATCATGCGCTGATCATGTTTGCTATCATACACTGATCATGTGCCTCTGGAGGCAATAAACAAAGAGCTGAGTAGGCACGAATCAAACAGTCAGCAGGCAATAATCATGGAACTCAGGTGTGAGGAATCATGCTGCTCAGCTGGCAATAATCAAGCAGCTGAGCAGGCAGGAATTACGCAGCACAGCTGATAATTGTCAAGCAGATGACAGGCAGGAATCGTGCAGCTCAGCTGGCAATTGTCAAGCAGATGAGCAGACAGTAATCACGCAGCTCAGCAGGCCCAGATCACGTGACTGAGCATGCACTGTTCACGTGGCTGATCATACACTGATCACGTGACTGATCATGCACTGATCACGTGGCTATCATGCACTGATCACGTGGCTGATCATACACTGTTCACGTGTCTGACCATGCACTGATCACGTGGCTGATCATACACTGCTCACGTAACTGATCATGCACTGATCACGTGGCTGATCATGCACTGATCAGTGGCTATCATGCACTGATTACTTGGCTGATCATACACTGATCACGTGACTGATCATGCACTGATCATCTGGCTATCATGCACTCATTAACTGGCTATCATGCACTGATCACGTGGCTGATCATGCACTGATCACGTGACTGATCATGCACTGATCACGTCTATATCATGCACTGATCACATGACTGATCATGCACTGATCACGTGGATGATCATGCACTGATCATGTGACTGATCATGCACTGATCACGTGGCTATCATGCACTGCTCACGTGGCTGATCATGCACTGATCACGTAGCTACCATGCACTGGATCACGTGACTGATCATGCACTGATCACGTGACTGATCATGCACTGATCACGTGACTGATCATGCACTGATCACGTGGCTATCATGCACTGCTCAGTGGCTGATCATGCAATGATCACGTAGCTACCATATACTGGTCACGTGACTGATCATGCACTGATCACGTAACTGATCATGCACTGATCACGTGGCTGATCATGCACTGATCACGTGGCTGATCATGCACTGATCACGTGACTGATCATGCACTGATCACGTGACTGATCATGCACTGATCACGTGACTGATCATGCACTGATCACCTGCCTGGTCATGCACTGATCACGTGACAAATCATGCACTGATCACATAGCTATCATGAACTGATCACCTGGCTGATCATGCACTGATCACGTGGCTGATCATGCACTGATACCGTGACTGAGCATGGACTGATCACATGACTATCATGTAGTGATCACGTGACTTAATGGCGCTGATCATGTGACTGATCATGCACTGATCATGTTTGCTATCATACACTGATCATGTGCCTCTGGAGGCAATAAACAAAGAGCTGAGTAGGCACGAATCATACAGTCAGCAGGCAATAATCATGGAACTCAGCTGTGAGGAATCATGCTGCTCAGCTGGCAATAATCAAGCAGCTGAGCAGGCAGGAATTACGCAGCACAGCTGGCAATTGTCAAGCAGATGACAGGCAGGAATCGTGCAGCTCAGCTGGCAATTGTCAAGCAGATGAGCAGACAGTAATCACGCAGCTCAGCAGGCCCTGATCACGTGACTGAGCATGCACTGTTCACGTGGCTGATCATACACTGATCACGTGATGATCATGCACTGATCACTTGGATATCATGCACTGATCACGTGGCTGATCATACACTGTTCACGTGTCTGACCATGCACTGATCACGTGGCTGATCATACACTGCTCACGTAACTGATCATGCACTGATCACGTGGCTATCATGCACTGATCACGTGGCTGAACATGCACTGTTCACGTGGCTGATCACACACCTGTCACGTGACATATCATGCACTGATCACGTGGCACTCATGCACTGATCACGTGGCTGATCATACTCTGCTCACGTAACTCATCATGCACACATCACGTGGCTATCATGCACTGCTCACGTGGCTGTCATGGAATGATCACGTAGCTACCATATACTGGTCACGTGACTGATCATGCACAGATCACGTAAATGATCATGCACTGTTCACGTGACTGATCATGTACTGATCACGTGACTGATCATGCACTGATCACGTGGCTATCATGCACTGCTCACGTGGCTGATCATGCAACGATCACGTAGCAACCATGTACTGGTCACGTGACTGATCATGCACTGATCACGTAATTGATCATGCACTGATCACGTGGCTCATCATGCACTGATCACGTGGCTGATCACACATGTATCACGTGACTGATCATGCACTGATCACGTGGCTATCATGCACTGATCACGTGGCTATCATGCACTGATCACGTGGCTGATCACACACGATCACGTGACTGATCATGCACTGATCACGTGGCTATCATGCACTGATCACGTGGCTATCATGCACTGATCACGTGGCTGATCATGCAATGATCACGTAGCTATCATGTACTGGTCACGTGACTGATCATGCACTGATCACGTAATTGATCATGCACTGATCACGTGGCTGATCATGCACTGATCACGTGGCTGATCATGCACTGATCACGTGGCTGATCATGCACGATCACATGACTGATCATGCACTGATCACGTGACTGATCATGCACTGATCACGTGGCTATCATGCACTGATCACGTGGCTGATCATGCACTGATCACGTAGCTACCATGCACTGGTCACGTGACTGATCATGCACTGATCACGTGATTGATCATGCACTGATCATGTGGCTGATCATGCACTGATCACGTGGCTGATCATGCACTGATCACGTGACTGATCATGCACTGATCACGTGACTGATCATGCACTGATCACGTGGCTATCATGCACTGATCACTTGGCTGATCATGCACTGATCACGTGCCTGATCATGCACTGATCACATGACTGATCATGCACTGATCACGTGACTGATCATGCACTGATCACGTGGCTATCATGCACTATCACGTGGCTGATCATGCAATGATCACGTAGCTACCATGTACTGGTCACGTGACTGATCATGCACTGATCACGTGACTGATCATGCACTGATCACGTGGCTATCATGCACTGATCACGTGGCTGATCATACACTGATCACGTGACTGATCATGCACTGATCACGTGACAAATCATGCACTGATCACATAGCTATCATGCACTGATCACGTGGCTGATCATGCACTGATCACGTGGCTGATCATGCACTGATCACGTGACTGATCATGCACTGATCACATGACTATCATGCACTGATCACGTGGCTATCATGCACTGATCACGTGGCTGATCATGCAATGATCATGTAGCTACCATGTACTGATCACGTGACTGATCATGCACTGATCACGTGACTGATCATGCACTGATCACGTGGCTATCATGCACTGATCACGTGACTGATCATGCACTGATCACGTCTATATCATGCACTGATCACATGACTGATCATGCACTGATCACGTGGCTGATCATGCACTGATCACGTGACTGATCATGCACTGATCACGTGGCTGATCATGCACTGATCAGGTGACTTATCATGCACTGTTCACGTGACTGATCATGCACTGATCACGTGACTGATCATGCACTGATCACGTGGCTATCATGCACTACTCACGTGGCTGATCATGCAATGATCATGTAGCTACCATGTACTGTCACGTGACTGATCATACACCCATCAGGTGACTGATCATGCACTGATCACGTGGCTATCATGCACTGATCACGTGGCTGATCATGCACTGATCACCTGCCTGTCATGCACTGATCACGTGACAATCATGAACTGATCACATGGCTATCATGAACTGATCACCTGGCTGATCATGCACTGATCACGTGGCTGATCATGCACTGATACCGTGACTGAGCATGGACTGATCACATGACTATCATGTAGTGATCACGTGACTTAATGGCGCTGATCATGTGACTGATCATGCACTGATCATGTTTGCTATCATACACTGATCATGTGCCTCTGGAGGCAATAAACAAAGAGCTGAGTAGGCACGAATCAAACAGTCAGCAGGCAATAATCATGGAACTCAGGTGTGAGGAATCATGCTGCTCAGCTGGCAATAATCAAGCAGCTGAGCAGGCAGGAATTACGCAGCACAGCTGATAATTGTCAAGCAGATGACAGGCAGGAATCGTGCAGCTCAGCTGGCAATTGTCAAGCAGATGAGCAGACAGTAATCACGCAGCTCAGCAGGCCCTGATCACGTGACTGAGCATGCACTGTTCACGTGGCTGATCATACACTGATCACGTGACTGATCATGCACTGATCACGTGACTATCATGCACTGATCACGTGGCTGATCATACACTGTTCACGTGTCTGACCATGCACTGATCACGTGGCTGATCATACACTGATCACGTAACTGATCATGCACTGATCACGTGGCTGATCATGCACTGATCAGTGGCTATCATGCACTGATCACGTGGCTGATCATGCACTGATCACGTGACTGATCATGCACTGATCACTGGCTATCATGCACTCATTAACTGGCTATCATGCACTGATCACGTGGCTGATCATGCACTGATCACGTGACTGATCATGCACTGATCACGTCTATATCATGCACTGATCACATGATCATGCACTGATCACCCGGATGATCATACACTGATCATGTGACTGATCATGCACTGATCACGTGGCTATCATGCACTGCTCACGTGGCTGATCATGCAATGATCACGTAGCTACCATGTACTGGTCACGTGACTGATCATGCACTGATCACGTAATTGATCATGCACTGATCACGTGACTGATCATGCACTGATCACGTGACTGATCATGCACTGATCACGTGACTGATCATGCACTGATCACGTGGCTATCATGCACTGATCACGTGGCTGATCATGCAATGATCACGTAGCTACCATGTACTGGTCACGTGACTGATCATGCACTGATCACGTAATTGATCATGCACTGATCACGTGGCTATCATGCACTGATCACGTGGCTGATCATACACTGATCACGTGACTGATCATGCACTGATCACGTGACTGATCATGCACTGATCACGTGGCTATCATGCACTGATCACGTGGCTGATCATGCACTGATCACGTGGCTATCATGCACTGATCACGTGGCTGATCATGCACTGATCACGTAGCTATCATGCACTGATCACGTGACTGATCATGCACTGATCACGTGGCTGATCATGCACTGATCAGTGACTTATCATGCACTGTTCACGTGACTGATCATGCACTGATCACGTGACTGATCATGCACTGATCACGTGGCTATCATGCACTACTCACGTGGCTGATCATGCAATGATCATGTAGCTACCATGTACTGGTCACGTGACTGATCATACACCCATCAGGTGACTGATCATGCACTGATCACGTGGCTATCATGCACTGATCACGTGGCTGATCATGCACTGATCACGTGCCTGATCATGCACTGATCACGTGACTGATCATGCACTGATCACATGGCTATCATGAACTGATCACGTGGCTGATCATGCACTGATCACGTGGCTGATCATGCACTGATACCGTGACTGAGCATGGACTGATCACATGACTATCATGTAGTGATCACGTGACTTAATGGCGCTGATCATGTGACTGATCATGCGCTGATCATGTTTGCTATCATACACTGATCATGTGCCTCTGGAGGCAATAAACAAAGAGCTGAGTAGGCACGAATCAAACAGTCAGCAGGCAATAATCATGGAACTCAGGTGTGAGGAATCATGCTGCTCAGCTGGCAATAATCAAGCAGCTGAGCAGGCAGGAATTACGCAGCACAGCTGATAATTGTCAAGCAGATGACAGGCAGGAATCGTGCAGCTCAGCTGGCAATTGTCAAGCAGATGAGCAGACAGTAATCACGCAGCTCAGCAGGCCCAGATCACGTGACTGAGCATGCACTGTTCACGTGGCTGATCATACACTGATCACGTGACTGATCATGCACTGATCACGTGGCTATCATGCACTGATCACGTGGCTGATCATACACTGTTCACGTGTCTGACCATGCACTGATCACGTGGCTGATCATACACTGCTCACGTAACTGATCATGCACTGATCACGTGGCTGATCATGCACTGATCAGTGGCTATCATGCACTGATCACGTGGCTGATCATGCACTGATCACGTGACTGATCATGCACTGATCATCCTATCATGCACTCATTAACTGGCTATCATGCACTGATCACGTGGCTGATCATGCACTGATCACGTGACTGATCATGCACTGATCACGTCTATATCATGCACTGATCACATGACTGATCATGCACTGATCACCGGATGATCATGCACTGATCATGTGACTGATCATGCACTGATCACGTGGCTATCATGCACTGCTCACGTGGCTGATCATGCAATGACGAGCTACCATGTACTGGTCACGTGACTGATCATGCACTGATCACGTAATTGATCATGCACTGATCACGTGACTGATCATGCACTGATCACGTGAGTGATCATGCACTGATCACGTGACTGATCATGCACTGATCACGTGGCTATCATGCACTGCTCATGGCTGATCATGCAATGATCACGTAGCTACCATGTACTGGTCACGTGACTGATCATGCACTGATCACGTAATTGATCATGCACTGATCACGTGGCTGATCATGCACTGATCACGTGGCTGATCATGCACTGATCACGTGACTGATCATGCACTGATCACGTGACTGATCATGCACTGATCACGTGACTGATCATGCACTGATCACGTGCCTGATCATGCACTGATCACGTGACTGATCATGAACTGATCACATGGCTATCATGAACTGATCACGTGGCTGATCATGCACTGATCACGTGGCTGATCATGCACTGATACCGTGACTGAGCATGGACTGATCACATGACTATCATGTAGTGATCACGTGACTTAATGGCGCTGATCATGTGACTGATCATGCACTGATCATGTTTGCTATCATACACTGATCATGTGCCTCTGGAGGCAATAAACAAAGAGCTGAGTAGGCACGAATCATACAGTCAGCAGGCAATAATCATGGAACTCAGCTGTGAGGAATCATGCTGCTCAGCTGGCAATAATCAAGCAGCTGAGCAGGCAGGAATTACGCAGCACAGCTGGCAATTGTCAAGCAGATGACAGGCAGGAATCGTGCAGCTCAGCTGGCAATTGTCAAGCAGATGAGCAGACAGTAATCACGCAGCTCAGCAGGCCCTGATCACGTGACTGAGCATGCACTGTTCACGTGGCTGATCATACACTGATCACGTGATGATCATGCACTGATCACTTGGATATCATGCACTGATCACGTGGCTGATCATACACTGTTCACGTGTCTGACCATGCACTGATCACGTGGCTGATCATACACTGCTCACGTAACTGATCATGCACTGATCACGTGGCTATCATGCACTGATCACGTGGCTGAACATGCACTGTTCACGTGGCTGATCACACACCTGTCACGTGACATATCATGCACTGATCACGTGGCACTCATGCACTGATCACGTGGCTGATCATACTCTGCTCACGTAACTCATCATGCACACATCACGTGGCTATCATGCACTGCTCACGTGGCTGTCATGGAATGATCACGTAGCTACCATATACTGGTCACGTGACTGATCATGCACAGATCACGTAAATGATCATGCACTGTTCACGTGACTGATCATGTACTGATCACGTGACTGATCATGCACTGATCACGTGGCTATCATGCTCTGCTCACGTGGCTGATCATGCAACGATCACGAGCAACCATGTACTGGTCACGTGACTGATCATGCACTGATCACGTAATTGATCATGCACTGATCACGTGGCTCATCATGCACTGATCACGTGGCTGATCACACTGATCACGTGACTGATCATGCACTGATCACGTGGCTATCATGCACTGATCACGTGGATATCATGCACTGATCACGTGGCTGATCACACACGATCACATGACTGATCATGCACTGATCACGTGGCTATCATGCACTGATCACGTGGCTATCATGCACTGATCACGTGGCTGATCATGCAATGATCACGTAGCTATCATGCACTGATCACGTGACTGATCATGCACTGATCACGTGACTGATCATGCACTGATCACGTCTATATCATGCACTGATCACATGACTGATCATGCACTGATCACGTGGATGATCATGCACTGATCATGTGACTGATCATGCACTGATCACGTGGCTGATCATGCACTGATCACGTGACTGATCATGCACTGATCACGTGACTGATCATGCACTGATCACGTGACTGATCATGCACTGATCACGTGGCTATCATGCACTACTCACGTGGCTGATCATGCAATGATCATGTAGCTACCATGTACCGGTCACGTGACTGATCATACACCCATCAGGTGACTGATCATGCACTGATCACGTGGCTATCATGCACTGATCACGTGGCTGATCATGCACTGATCACCTGCCTGATCATGCACTGATCACGTGACTGATCATGCACTGATCACGTGGCTATCATGAACTGATCACTGGCTGATCATGCACTGATCACGTGGCTGATCATGCACTGATACCGTGACTGAGCATGGACTGATCACATGACTATCATGTAGTGATCACGTGACTTAATGGCGCTGATCATGTGACTGATCATGCGCTGATCATGTTTGCTATCATACACTGATCATGTGCCTCTGGAGGCAATAAACAAAGAGCTGAGTAGGCACGAATCAAACAGTCAGCAGGCAATAATCATGGAACTCAGGTGTGAGGAATCATGCTGCTCAGCTGGCAATAATCAAGCAGCTGAGCAGGCAGGAATTACGCAGCACAGCTGGCAATTGTCAAGCAGATGACAGGCAGGAATCGTGCAGCTCAGCTGGCAATTGTCAAGCAGATGAGCAGACAGTAATCACGCAGCTCAGCAGGCCCTGATCACGTGACTGAGCATGCACTGTTCACGTGGCTGATCATACACTGATCACGTGACTGATCATGCACTGATCACGTGGCTATCATGCACTGATCACGTGGCTGATCATACACTGTTCACGTGTCTGACCATGCACTGATCACGTGGCTGATCATACACTGCTCACGTAACTGATCATGCACTGATCACGTGGCTGATCATGCACTGATCAGTGGCTATCATGCACTGATCATGGCTGATCATGCACTGATCACGTGACTGATCATGCACTGATCACTGGCTATCATGCACTCATCACTGGCTATCATGCACTGATCACGTGGCTGATCACACTGATCACGTGACTGATCATGCACTGATCACGTCTATATCATGCACTGATCACATGACTGCCATGCACTGATCACGTGGATGATCATGCACTGATCATGCGACTGATCATGCACTGATCACGTGGCTATCATGCACTGATCACGTGGCTGATCATGCAATGATCACGTAGCTACCATGTACTGATCACGTGACTGATCATGCACTGATCACGATTGATCATGCACTGATCACGTGACTTATCATGCACTGATCACGTGACTGATCATGCACTGATCACGTGACTGATCATGCACTGATCACGTGGCTATCATGCACTGCTCACGTGGCTGATCATGCAATGATCACGTAGCTACCATGTACTGGTCACGTGACTGATCATGCACTGATCACGTGACTGATCATGCACTGATCACGTGGCTGATCATGCACTGATCACGTGGCTGATCATGCACTGATCACCTGCCTGATCATGCACTGATCACGTGTGATCATGCACTGATCACATAGCTATCATGAACTGATCACGTGGCTGATCATGCACTGATCACGTGGCTGATCATGCACTGATACCGTGACTGAGCATGGACTGATCACATGACTATCATGTAGTGATCACGTGACTTAATGGCGCTGATCATGTGACTGATCATGCACTGATCATGTTTGCTATCATACACTGATCATGTGCCTCTGGAGGCAATAAACAAAGAGCTGAGTAGGCACGAATCATACAGTCAGCAGGCAATAATCATGGAACTCAGCTGTGAGGAATCATGCTGCTCAGCTGGCAATAATCAAGCAGCTGAGCAGGCAGGAATTACGCAGCACAGCTGGCAATTGTCAAGCAGATGACAGGCAGGAATCGTGCAGCTCAGCTGGCAATTGTCAAGCAGATGAGCAGACAGTAATCACGCAGCTCAGCAGGCCCTGATCACGTGACTGAGCATGCACTGTTCACGTGGCTGATCATACACTGATCACGTGATGATCATGCACTGATCACTTGGATATCATGCACTGATCACGTGGCTGATCATACACTGTTCACGTGTCTGACCATGCACTGATCACGTGGCTGATCATACACTGCTCACGTAACTGATCATGCACTGATCACGTGGCTATCATGCACTGATCACGTGGCTGAACATGCACTGTTCACGTGGCTGATCACACACCTGTCACGTGACATATCATGCACTGATCACGTGGCACTCATGCACTGATCACGTGGCTGATCATACTCTGCTCACGTAACTCATCATGCACACATCACGTGGCTATCATGCACTGCTCACGTGGCTCATGGAATGATCACGTAGCTACCATATACTGGTCACGTGACTGATCATGCACAGATCACGTAAATGATCATGCACTGTTCACGTGACTGATCATGTACTGATCACGTGACTGATCATGCACTGATCACGTGGCTATCATGCACTGCTCACGTGGCTGATCATGCAACGATCACGAGCAACCATGTACTGGTCACGTGACTGATCATGCACTGATCACGTAATTGATCCTGCACTGATCACGTGGCTCATCATGCACTGATCACGTGGCTGATCACACATGTATCACGTGACTGATCATGCACTGATCACGTGGCTCATGCACTGATCACGTGGCTATCATGCACTGATCACGTGGATATCATGCACTGATCACGTGGCTGATCATGCACACTGATCACATGACTGATCATGCACTGATCACGTGGCTATCATGCACTGATCACGTGGCTATCATGCACTGATCACGTGGCTGATCATGCATGATCACGAGCTATCATGTACTGATCACGTGACTGATCATGCACTGATCACGAATTGATCATGCACTGATCACGTGGCTGATCATGCACTGATCACGGACTGATCACACTGATCACGGACTGATCATGCACTGATCACGTGGCTATCATGCACTGATCACGTGGCTGATCATGCACTGATCACGTAGCTATCATGTACTGATCACGTGACTGATCATGCACTGATCACGTGACTGATCATGCACTGATCACGTGGCTGATCATGCACTGATCACGTGGCTGATCATGCACTGATCACGTGACTGATCATGCACTGATCACGTGACTGATCATGCACTGATCACGTGGCTATCATGCACTGATCACGTGGCTGATCATGCACTGATCACGTCATGCACTGATCACATGACTGATCATGCACTGATCACGTGACTGATCATGCACTGATCACGTGGCTATCATGCACTACTCACGTGGCTGATCATGCAATGATCATGTAGCTACCATGTACTGGTCAGTGACTGATCATGCACTGATCACGTGACTGATCATGCACTGATCACGTGGCTATCATGCACTGATCACGTGGCTGATCATGCACTGATCACGTGCCTGATCATGCACTGATCACGTGACAATCATGCACTGATCACATGGCTATCATGCACTGATCACGTGGCTGATCATGCACTGATCACGTGGCTGATCATGCACTGATACGTGACTGATCATGCACTGATCACGTGACTGATCATGCACTGATCACGTGGCTATCATGCACTATCACGTGGCTGATCATGCACTGATCATGGCTACCATGTACTGGTCACGTGACTGATCATACACTGATCACGTGACTGATCATGCACTGATCACGTGGCTATCATGCACTGATCACGTGACTGATCATGCACTGATCACGTCTATATCATGCACTGATCACATGACTGATCATGCACTGATCACGTGGATGATCATGCACTGATCACGTGACTGATCATGCACTGATCACGTGGCTGATCATGCACTGATCACGTGACTGATCATGCACTGATCACGTGACTGATCATGCACTGATCACGTGACTGATCATGCACTGATCACGTGGCTATCATGCACTGATCACGTGGCTGATCATGCAATGATCACGTAGCTACCATGTACTGGTCACGTGACTGATCATGCACTGATCACGTGATGATCATGCACTGATCACGTGGCTATCATGCACTGATCACGTGGCTGATCATGCACTGATCACGTGACTGATCATGCACTGATCACGTGACTGATCATGCACTGATCACGTGGCTATCATGCACTGATCACGTGGCTGATCATGCACTGATCACGTGGCTATCATGCACTGATCACGTGGCTGATCATGCACTGATCACGTGGCTATCATGCACTGATCACGTGACTGATCATGCACTGATCACGTGGCTGATCATGCACTGATCACGTGACTGATCATGCACTGATCACGTGACTGATCATGCACTGATCACGTGACTGATCATGCACTGATCACGTGGCTATCATGCACTACTCACGTGGCTGATCATGCAATGATCATGTAGCTACCATGTACTGGTCACGTGACTGATCATACACCCATCAGGTGACTGATCATGCACTGATCACGTGGCTATCATGCACTGATCACGTGGCTGATCATGCACTGATCACCTGCCTGATCATGCACTGATCACGTGACTGATCATGCACTGATCACGTGGCTGATCATGACTGATCACGTGGCTGATCATGCACTGATCACGTGGCTGATCATGCACTGATACCGTGACTGAGCATGGACTGATCACATGACTATCATGTAGTGATCACGTGACTTAATGGCGCTGATCATGTGACTGATCATGCACTGATCATGTTTGCTATCATACACTGATCATGTGCCTCTGGAGGCAATAAACAAAGAGCTGAGTAGGCACGAATCAAACAGTCAGCAGGCAATAATCATGGAACTCAGCTGTGAGGAATCATGCTGCTCAGCTGGCAATAATCAAGCAGCTGAGCAGGCAGGAATTACGCAGCACAGCTGGCAATTGTCAAGCAGATGACAGGCAGGAATCGTGCAGCTCAGCTGGCAATTGTCAAGCAGATGAGCAGACAGTAATCACGCAGCTCAGCAGGCCCAGATCACGTGACTGAGCATGCACTGTTCACGTGGCTGATCATACACTGATCACGTGACTGATCATGCACTGATCACGTGGCTATCATGCACTGATCACGTGGCTGATCATACACTGTTCACGTGTCTGACCATGCACTGATCACGTGGCTGATCATACACTGCTCACGTAACTGATCATGCACTGATCACGTGGCTGATCATGCACTGATCACGTGGCTATCATGCACTGATCACGTGGCTGATCATACACTGATCACGTGACTGATCATGCACTGATCATCTGGCTATCGCACTCATCACTGGCTATCATGCACTGATCACGTGGCTGATCATGCACTGATCACGTGACTGATCATGCACTGATCACGTCTATATCATGCACTGATCACGTGACTGATCATGCACTGATCACGTGGATGATCATGCACTGATCATGTGACTGATCATGCACTGATCACGTGGCTATCATGCACTGCTCACACGGCTGATCATGCACTGATCACGTAGCTACCATGTACTGATCACGTGACTGATCATGCACTGATCACGTGAATTGATCATGCACTGATCACGTGACTGATCATGCACTGATCACGTGACTGATCATGCACTGATCACGTGACTGATCATGCACTGATCACGTGGCTATCATGCACTGCTCACGTGGCTGATCATGCAATGATCACGTAGCTACCATGTACTGGTCACGTGACTGATCATGCACTGATCACGTGACTGATCATGCACTGATCACGTGGCTGATCATGCACTGATCACGTGGCTGATCATGCACTGATCACGTGACTGATCATGCACTGATCACGTGACTGATCATGCACTGATCACGTGACTGATCATGCACTGATCACGTGCCTGATCATGCACTGATCACGTGACTGATCATGCACTGATCACATAGCTATCATGCACTGATCACGTGGCTGATCATGCACTGATCACGTGGCTGATCATGCACTGATACCGTGACTGAGCATGGACTGATCACATGACTATCATGTAGTGATCACGTGACTTAATGGCGCTGATCATGTGACTGATCATGCACTGATCATGTTTGCTATCATACACTGATCATGTGCCTCTGGAGGCAATAAACAAAGAGCTGAGTAGGCACGAATCATACAGTCAGCAGGCAATAATCATGGAACTCAGCTGTGAGGAATCATGCTGCTCAGCTGGCAATAATCAAGCAGCTGAGCAGGCAGGAATTACGCAGCACAGCTGGCAATTGTCAAGCAGATGACAGGCAGGAATCGTGCAGCTCAGCTGGCAATTGTCAAGCAGATGAGCAGACAGTAATCACGCAGCTCAGCAGGCCCTGATCACGTGACTGAGCATGCACTGTTCACGTGGCTGATCATACACTGATCACGTGATGATCATGCACTGATCACTTGGATATCATGCACTGATCACGTGGCTGATCATACACTGTTCACGTGTCTGACCATGCACTGATCACGTGGCTGATCATACACTGCTCACGTAACTGATCATGCACTGATCACGTGGCTATCATGCACTGATCACGTGGCTGAACATGCACTGTTCACGTGGCTGATCACACACCTGTCACGTGACATATCATGCACTGATCACGTGGCACTCATGCACTGATCACGTGGCTGATCATACTCTGCTCACGTAACTCATCATGCACACATCACGTGGCTATCATGCACTGCTCACGTGGCTCGTCATGGAATGATCACGTAGCTACCATATACTGGTCACGTGACTGATCATGCACAGATCACGTAAATGATCATGCACTGTTCACGTGACTGATCATGTACTGATCACGTGACTGATCATGCACTGATCACGTGGCTATCATGCTCTGCTCACGTGGCTGATCATGCAACGATCACGTAGCAACCATGTACTGGTCACGTGACTGATCATGCACTGATCACGTAATTGATCATGCACTGATCACGTGGCTCATCATGCACTGATCACGTGGCTGATCACACATGTATCACGTGACTGATCATGCACTGATCACGTGGCTATCATGCACTGATCACGTGGATATCATGCACTGATCACGTGGCTGATCACACACGATCACATGACTGATCATGCACTGATCACGTGGCTATCATGCACTGATCACGTGGCTATCATGCACTGATCACGCTGATCATGCATGATCACGTAGCTACCATGTACTGGTCACGTGACTGATCATGCACTGATCACGAATTGATCATGCACTGATCACGTGACTGATCATGCACTGATCACGTGGCTGATCATGCACTGATCACGTGACTGATCATGCACTGATCACGTGGCTATCATGCACTGATCACGTGGCTGATCATGCACTGATCACGTAGCTACCATATACTGATCACGTGACTGATCATGCACTGATCACGTAATTGATCATGCACTGATCACGTGGCTGATCATGCACTGATCACGTGGCTGATCATGCACTGATCACGTGACTGATCATGCACTGATCACGTGACTGATCATGCACTGATCACGTGGCTATCATGCACTGATCACGTGGCTGATCATGCACTGATCACGTGCCTGATCATGCACTGATCACATGACTGATCATGCACTGATCACGTGACTGATCATGCACTGATCACGTGGCTATCATG
Source organism: Bos javanicus (assembly GCF_032452875.1). Taxonomy (NCBI): domain Eukaryota; kingdom Metazoa; phylum Chordata; class Mammalia; order Artiodactyla; family Bovidae; genus Bos; species Bos javanicus. Next base: position 35,819 of record NW_026894758.1, on the reverse strand, counting down.
CACTACTCACGTGGCTGATCATGCAATGATCATGTAGCTACCATGTACTGTCAGTGACTGATCATACACTGATCAGGTGACTGATCATGCACTGATCACGTGGCTATCATGCACTGATCACGTGGCTGATCATGCACTGATCACGTGCCTGATCATGCACTGATCACGTGACTGATCATGCACTGATCACGTAGCTATCATGCACTGATCACGTGGCTGATCATGCACTGATCACGTGGCTGATCATGCACTGATACGTGACTGATCATGGACTGATCACATGACTATCATGCACTGATCACGTGGCTATCATGCACTGATCACGTGGCTGATCATGCACTGATCATGTAGCTACCATGTACTGATCACGTGACTGATCATACACTGATCACGTGACTGATCATGCACTGATCACGTGGCTATCATGCACTGATCACGTGACTGATCATGCACTGATCACGTCTATATCATGCACTGATCACATGACTGATCATGCACTGATCACGTGGCTGATCATGCACTGATCATGTGACTGATCATGCACTGATCACGTGACTGATCATGCACTGATCACGTGGCTATCATGCACTACTCACGTGGCTGATCATGCAATGATCTGTAGCTACCATGTACTGGTCACGTGACTGATCATACACCCATCAGGTGACTGATCATGCACTGATCACGTGGCTATCATGCACTGATCACGTGGCTGATCATGCACTGATCACGTGCCTGATCATGCACTGATCACGTGACTGATCATGCACTGATCACGTGGCTATCATGCACTGATCACCTGGCTGATCATGCACTGATCACGTGGCTGATCATGCACTGATACCGTGACTGAGCATGGACTGATCACATGACTATCATGTAGTGATCACGTGACTTAATGGCGCTGATCATGTGACTGATCATGCGCTGATCATGTTTGCTATCATACACTGATCATGTGCCTCTGGAGGCAATAAACAAAGAGCTGAGTAGGCACGAATCAAACAGTCAGCAGGCAATAATCATGGAACTCAGGTGTGAGGAATCATGCTGCTCAGCTGGCAATAATCAAGCAGCTGAGCAGGCAGGAATTACGCAGCACAGCTGGCAATTGTCAAGCAGATGACAGGCAGGAATCGTGCAGCTCAGCTGGCAATTGTCAAGCAGATGAGCAGACAGTAATCACGCAGCTCAGCAGGCCCAGATCACGTGACTGAGCATGCACTGTTCACGTGGCTGATCATACGCTGATCACGTGACTGATCATGCACTGATCACGTGGCTATCATGCACTGATCACGTGGCTGATCATGCACTGATCACGTGGCTGATCATACACTGATCACGTAACTGATCATGCACTGATCACGTGGCTGATCATGCACTGATCACGTGGCTATCATGCACTGATCACGTGGCTGATCATGCACTGATCACGTGACTGATCATGCACTGATCACTGGCTATCATGCACTGATCACGTGGCTATCATGCACTGATCACGTGGCTGATCATACACTGATCACGTGACTGATCATGCACTGATCACGTCTATCATGCACTGATCACGTGACTGATCATGCACTGATCACGTGGATGATCATACACTGATCACGTGACTGATCATGCACTGATCACGTGGCTGATCATGCACTGATCACGTGACTGATCATGCACTGATCACGTGACTGATCATGCACTGATCACGTGACTGATCATGCACTGATCACGTGGCTATCATGCACTGATCACGTGGCTGATCATGCACTGATCATGTAGCTGATGCAGTCACGTGACTGATCATGCACTGATCACGTGACTGATCATGCACTGATCACGTGGCTATCATGCACTGATCACGTGGCTGATCATGCACTGATCACGTGCCTGATCATGCACTGATCACGTGACTGATCATGCACTGATCACATGGCTATCATGCACTGATCACGTGGCTGATCATGCACTGATCACGTGGCTGATCATGCACTGATCACGTGACTGATCATGCACTGATCACGTGACTATCATGCACTGATCACGTGGCTATCATGCACTGATCACGTGGCTGATCATGCAATGATCACGTAGCTATCATGTACTGATCACGTGACTGATCATGCACTGATCACGTGACTGATCATGCACTGATCACGTGGCTATCATGCACTGATCACGTGACTGATCATGCACTGATCACGTCTATATCATGCACTGATCACGTGACTGATCATGCACTGATCACGTGGATGATCATGCACTGATCATGTGATCATGCACTGATCACGTGGCTGATCATGCACTGATCACGTGACTGATCATGCACTGATCACGTGACTGATCATGCACTGATCACGTGACTGATCATGCACTGATCACGTGGCTATCATGCACTATCACGTGGCTGATCATGCAATGATCATAGCTACCATGATCACGTGACTGATCATACACTGATCACGTGACTGATCATGCACTGATCACGTGGCTATCATGCACTGATCACGTGGCTGATCATGCACTGATCACGTGCTGATCATGCACTGATCACGTGACTGATCATGCACTGATCACATGGCTGATCATGCACTGATCACGTGGCTGATCATGCACTGATCACGTGGCTGATCATGCACTGATCACGTGACTGATCATGGACTGATCACATGACTATCATGTACTGATCACGTGACTTAATGGCGCTGATCATGTGACTGATCATGCACTGATCATGTTTGCTATCATACACTGATCATGTGCCTCTGGAGGCAATAAACAAAGAGCTGAGAGGCACGAATCAAACAGTCAGCAGGTAATCATGGAACTGTGAGGAATGCTGCTCAGCAGCAATGATCACAGCTGAGCAGGCAGGAATTACGCAGCACAGCTGATAATTGTCAAGCAGATGACAGGCAGGAATCGTGCAGCTCAGCTGGCAATTGTCAAGCCATGAGCAGACAGTAATCACTGCACTCAGCATGCACTGATCACGTGACTGATCATGCACTGATCACGTGGCTATCATGCACTGATCACGTGGCTGATCATGCACTGATCACGTGGCTACCATGCACTGGTCACGTGACTGATCATACACTGATCACGTGACTGATCATGCACTGATCACGTGGCTATCATGCACTGATCACGTGGCTGATCATGCACTGATCACGTGGCTGATCATGCACTGATCACGGACTGATCATGCACTGATCACATGGCTATCATGCACTGATCACGTGGCTGATCATGCACTGATCACGTGGCTGATCATGCACTGATCACGTGGCTGATCATGCACTGATCACGTGGCTGATCATGCACTGATACCGTGACTGCATGGACTGATCACATGACTATCATGTACTGATCACGTGACTTAATGGCGCTGATCATGTGACTGATCATGCACTGATCATGTTTGCTATCATACACTGATCATGTGCCTCTGGAGGCAATAACAAAGAGCTGAGTAGGCACGAATCAAACAGTCAGCAGGCAATAATCATGGAACTCAGGTGTGAGGAATCATGCTGCTCAGCTGGCAATAATCAAGCAGCTGAGCAGGCAGGAATTACGCAGCACAGCTGATAATTGTCAAGCAGATGACAGGCAGGAATCGTGCAGCTCAGCTGGCAATTGTCAAGCAGATGAGCAGACAGTAATCACGCAGCTCAGCAGGCCCAGATCACGTGACTGAGCATGCACTGTTCACGTGGCTGATCATACACTGATCACGTGACTGATCATGCACTGATCACGTGGCTATCATGCACTGATCACGTGGCTGATCATACACTGTTCACGTGTCTGACCATGCACTGATCACGTGGCTGATCATACACTGCTCACGTAACTGATCATGCACTGATCACGTGGCTGATCATGCACTGATCACGTGGCTATCATGCACTGATCACGTGGCTGATCATGACTGACACGTGACTGATCATGCACTGATCATGGCTATCATGCACTGATCACGTGGCTATCATGCACTGATCACGTGGCTGATCATGCACTGATCACGTGACTGATCATGCACTGATCACGTCTATATCATGCACTGATCACATGACTGATCATGCACTGATCACGTGGATGATCATGCACTGATCATGTGACTGATCATGCACTGATCACGTGGCTATCATGCACTGATCACGTGCTGATCATGCACTGATCACGTAGCTACCATGCACTGGTCACGTGACTGATCATGCACTGATCACGAATTGATCATGCACTGATCACGTGACTGATCATGCACTGATCACGTGGACTGATCATGCACTGATCACGTGACTGATCATGCACTGATCACGTGGCTATCATGCACTGCTCACGTGGCTGATCATGCAATGATCACGTAGCTACCATGGCTGATCACACGTGACTGATCATGCACTGATCACGTGACTGATCATGCACTGATCACGTGGCTGATCATGCACTGATCACGTGGCTGATCATGCACTGATCACGTGACTGATCATGCACTGATCACGTGACTGATCATGCACTGATCACGTGACTGATCATGCACTGATCACCTGCCTGATCATGCACTGATCACGTGACTGATCATGCACTGATCACATGGCTATCATGCACTGATCACGTGGCTGATCATGCACTGATCACGTGGCTGATCATGCACTGATACCGTGACTGAGCATGGACTGATCACATGACTATCATGTAGTGATCACGTGACTTAATGGCGCTGATCATGTGACTGATCATGCACTGATCATGTTTGCTATCATACACTGATCATGTGCCTCTGGAGGCAATAAACAAAGAGCTGAGTAGGCACGAATCATACAGTCAGCAGGCAATAATCATGGAACTCAGCTGTGAGGAATCATGCTGCTCAGCTGGCAATAATCAAGCAGCTGAGCAGGCAGGAATTACGCAGCACAGCTGGCAATTGTCAAGCAGATGACAGGCAGGAATCGTGCAGCTCAGCTGGCAATTGTCAAGCAGATGAGCAGACAGTAATCACGCAGCTCAGCAGGCCCTGATCACGTGACTGAGCATGCACTGTTCACGTGGCTGATCATACACTGATCACGTGATGATCATGCACTGATCACTGGATATCATGCACTGATCACGTGGCTGATCATACACTGTTCACGTGTCTGACCATGCACTGATCACGTGGCTGATCATACACTGCTCACGTAACTGATCATGCACTGATCACGTGGCTATCATGCACTGATCACGTGGCTGAACATGCACTGTTCACGTGGCTGATCACACACCTGTCACGTGACATATCATGCACTGATCACGTGGCACTCATGCACTGATCACGTGGCTGATCATACTCTGCTCACGAACTCATCATGCACACATCACGTGGCTATCATGCACTGCTCACGTGGCTCGTCATGGAATGATCACATAGCTACCATATACTGGTCACGTGACTGATCATGCACAGATCACGTAAATGATCATGCACTGTTCACGTGACTGATCATGTACTGATCACGTGACTGATCATGCACTGATCACGTGGCTATCATGCACTGCTCACGTGGCTGATCATGCACGATCACGTAGCAACCATGTACTGGTCACGTGACTGATCATGCACTGATCACGAATTGATCCTGCACTGATCACGTGGCTCATCATGCACTGATCACGTGGCTGATCACACATGTATCACGTGACTGATCATGCACTGATCACGTGGCATCATGCACTGATCACGGATATCATGCACTGATCACGTGGCTGATCACACACGATCACATGACTGATCATGCACTGATCACGGCTATCATGCACTGATCACGCTATCATGCACTGATCACGGGCTGATCATGCAATGATCACGAGCTACCATGTACTGGTCATCATGACTGATCACGAACTGATCATGCACTGATCACGTGACTGATCATGCACTGATCACGACTGATCATGCACTGATCACGTGACTGATCATGCACTGATCACGCTATCATCACTGATCACGTGGCTGATCATGCACTGATCACGTGGCTATCATGCACTGATCACGTGACTGATCATGCACTGATCACGAATTGATCATGCACTGATCACGTGGCTGATCATGCACTGATCACGTGGCTGATCATGCACTGATCACGTGACTGATCATGCACTGATCACGTGACTGATCATGCACTGATCACGTGACTGATCATGCACTGATCACGTGACTGATCATGCACTGATCACGTGGCTATCATGCACTGATCACGTGGCTGATCATGCACTGATCATGTAGCTACCATGTACTGGTCAGTGACTGATCATGCACTGATCACGTGACTGATCATGCACTGATCACGTGGCTATCATGCACTGATCACGTGGCTGATCATACACTGATCACGTGGCTGATCATGCACTGATCACGTGACTGATCATGCACTGATCACGTAGCTATCATGCACTGATCACGTGGCTGATCATGCACTGATCACGGATGATCATGCACTGATCACGTGACTGATCATGCACTGATCACGTGACTGATCATGCACTGATCACGTGACTGATCATGCACTGATCACGTGGCTGATCATGCACTGATCACGTGACTGATCATGCACTGATCACGTGGCTGATCATGCACTGATCACGTGACTGATCATGCACTGATCACGTGACTGATCATGCACTGATCACGTGACTGATCATGCACTGATCACGTGGCTATCATGCACTACTCACGTGGCTGATCATGCAATGATCATGTAGCTACCATGTACTGATCACGTGACTGATCATACACCCATCACGTGACTGATCATGCACTGATCACGTGGCTATCATGCACTGATCACGTGGCTGATCATGCACTGATCACGTGCCTGATCATGCACTGATCACGTGATGATCATGCACTGATCACGTGGCTGATCATGCACTGATCACGTGACTGATCATGCACTGATCACGTGGCTGATCATGCACTGATACCGTGACTGATCATGGACTGATCACATGACTATCATGTAGTGATCACGTGACTTAATGGCGCTGATCATGTGACTGATCATGCACTGATCATGTTTGCTATCATACACTGATCATGTGCCTCTGGAGGCAATAAACAAAGAGCTGAGTAGGCACGAATCAAACAGTCAGCAGGCATAATCATGGAACTCAGGTGTGAGGAATCATGCTGCTCAGCTGGCAATAATCAAGCAGCTGAGCAGGCAGGAATTACGCAGCACAGCTGATAATTGTCAAGCAGATGACAGGCAGGAATCGTGCAGCTCAGCTGGCAATTGTCAAGCAGATGAGCAGACGGTAATCACGCAGCTCAGCAGGCCCTGATCACGTGACTGATCATGCACTGATCACGTGGCTATCATGCACTATCACGTGGCTGATCATGCAATCATGTAGCTACCATGCACTGGTCACGTGACTGATCATACACCCATCAGGTGACTGATCATGCACTGATCACGTGGCTATCATGCACTGATCACGTGGCTGATCATGCACTGATCACGTGCCTGATCATGCACTGATCACGTGACTGATCATGCACTGATCACGTGGCTGATCATGCACTGATCACGTGGCTGATCATGCACTGATCACGTGGCTGATCATGCACTGATACGTGACTGAGCATGGACTGATCACATGACTATCATGCAGTGATCACGTGACTTAATGGCACTGATCATGTGACTGATCATGCGCTGATCATGTTTGCTATCATACACTGATCATGTGCCTCTGGAGGCAATAAACAAAGAGCTGAGTAGGCACGAATCAAACAGTCAGCAGGCAATAATCATGGAACTCAGCTGTGAGGAATCATGCTGCTCAGCTGGCAATAATCAAGCAGCTGAGCAGGCAGGAATTACGCAGCACAGCTGATAATTGTCAACAGATGACAGGCAGGAATCGTGCAGCTCAGCTGGCAATTGTCAAGCAGATGAGCAGACAGTAATCACGCAGCTCAGCAGGCCCTGATCACGTGACTGAGCATGCACTGTTCACGTGGCTGATCATACACTGATCACGTGACTGATCATGCACTGATCACGTGGATCATGCACTGATCACGTGGCTGATCATACACTGATCACGTGACTGATCATGCACTGATCACGTGGCTATCATGCACTGATCACGTGGCTGATCATGCACTGATCACGTGGCTGATCATGCACTGATCACGTGGCTGATCATGCACTGATCACGTGACTGATCATGCACTGATCACGTGGCTGATCATGCACTGATCACGTGGCTATCATGCACTGATCACGTGGCTGATCATGCACTGATCACGTGACTGATCATGCACTGATCACTGGCTATCATGCACTCACAACTGGCCATGCACTGATCACGTGGCTGATCATGCACTGATCACGTGACTGATCATGCACTGATCACGTATATCATGCACTGATCACGTGACTGATCATGCACTGATCACGTGGATGATCATACACTGATCATGCGACTGATCATGCACTGATCACGTGGCTATCATGCACTGATCACGTGGCTGATCATGCACTGATCACGTAGCTATCATGCACTGATCACGTGACTGATCATGCACTGATCACGTGGCTGATCATGCACTGATCACGTGACTTATCATGCACTGATCACGTGACTGATCATGCACTGATCACGTGACTGATCATGCACTGATCACGTGGCTATCATGCACTACTCACGTGGCTGATCATGCAATGATCATGTAGCTACCATGCACTGGTCACGTGACTGATCATACACCTATCAGGTGACTGATCATGCACTGATCACGTGGCTATCATGCACTGATCACGTGGCTGATCATGCACTGATCACCTGACTGATCATGCACTGATCACGTGACTGATCATGCACTGATCACGTGGCTGATCAAACTGATCACGTGGCTGATCATGCACTGATCACGTGGCTGATCATGCACTGATACCGTGACTGAGCATGGACTGATCACATGACTATCATGCAGTGATCACGTGACTTAATGGCGCTGATCATGTGACTGATCATGCACTGATCATGTTTGCTATCATACACTGATCATGTGCCTCTGGAGGCAATAAACAAAGAGCTGAGTAGGCACGAATCAAACAGTCAGCAGGCAATAATCATGGAACTCAGGTGAGGAATCATGCTGCTCAGCTGGCAATAATCAAGCAGCTGAGCAGGCAGGAATTACGCAGCACAGCTGATAATTGTCAAGCAGATGACAGGCAGGAATCGTGCAGCTCAGCTGGCATTGTCAAGCAGATGAGCAGACAGTAATCACGCAGCTCAGCAGGCCCTGATCACGTGACTGAGCATGCACTGTTCACGTGGCTGATCATACACTGATCACGTGACTGATCATGCACTGATCACGTGGCTATCATGCACTGATCACGTGGCTGATCATGCACTGATCACGTAGCTACCATGCACTGATCACGTGACTGATCATGCACTGATCACGTGACTGATCATGCACTGATCACGTGGCTATCATGCACTGATCACGTGGCTGATCATGCACTGATCACGTGGCTGATCATGCACTGATCACGTGACTGATCATGCACTGATCACGTGGCTATCATGCACTGATCACGTGGCTGATCATGCACTGATCACGTGGATGATCATGCACTGATCACCGTGATCTGATCATGCACTGATCACGTGACTATCATGCACTGATCACGTGGCTATCATGCACTGATCACGTGGCTGATCATGCACTGATCACGTAGCTACATGTACTGGTCACGTGACTGATCATGCACTGATCACGTGACTGATCATGCACTGATCACGTGGCTATCATGCACTGATCACGTGACTGATCATGCACTGATCACGTCTATATCATGCACTGATCACGTGACTGATCATGCACTGATCACGTGGCTGATCATGCACTGATCACGTGACTGATCATGCACTGATCACGTGGCTGATCATGCACTGATCACGTGACTGATCATGCACTGTTCACGTGACTGATCATGCACTGATCACGTGACTGATCATGCACTGATCACGTGGCTATCATGCACTACTCACGTGGCTGATCATGCAATGATCATGTAGCTACCATGTACTGTCACGTGACTGATCATACACCCATCAGGTGACTGATCATGCACTGATCACGTGGCTATCATGCACTGATCACGTGGCTGATCATGCACTGATCACCTGCCTGATCATGCACTGATCACGTGACTGATCATGCACTGATCACATGGCTATCATGCACTGATCACGTGGCTGATCATGCACTGATCACGTGGCTGATCATGCACTGATACCGTGACTGAGCATGGACTGATCACATGACTATCATGTAGTGATCACGTGACTTAATGGCGCTGATCATGTGACTGATCATGCGCTGATCATGTTTGCTATCATACACTGATCATGTGCCTCTGGAGGCAATAAACAAAGAGCTGAGTAGGCACGAATCAAACAGTCAGCAGGCAATAATCATGGAACTCAGGTGTGAGGAATCATGCTGCTCAGCTGGCAATAATCAAGCAGCTGAGCAGGCAGGAATTACGCAGCACAGCTGGCAATTGTCAAGCAGATGACAGGCAGGAATCGTGCAGCTCAGCTGGCAATTGTCAAGCAGATGAGCAGACAGTAATCACGCAGCTCAGCAGGCCCTGATCACGTGACTGAGCATGCACTGTTCACGTGGCTGATCATACACTGATCACGTGACTGATCATGCACTGATCACGTGGCTATCATGCACTGATCACGTGGCTGATCATACACTGTTCACGTGTCTGACCATGCACTGATCACGCTGATCATACACTGCTCACGAACTGATCATGCACTGATCACGTGGCTGATCATGCACTGATCACGTGGCTATCATGCACTGATCACGTGGCTGATCATACACTGATCACGTGACTGATCATGCACTGATCACTGGCTATCGCACTCATAACTGGCTATCATGCACTGATCACGTGGTTGATCATACACTGACACGTGACTGATCATGCACTGATCACGTCTATATCATGCACTGATCACGTGACTGATCATGCACTGATCACGTGGATGATCATACACTGATCATGTGACTGATCATGCACTGATCACGTGGCTGATCATGCACTGATCACGTGACTGATCATGCACTGATCACGGACTGACCATGCACTGATCACGGCTGATCATGCACTGATCACGTGGCTATCATGCACTGATCACGTGGCTGATCATGCACTGATCACGTGGCTACCATGCACTGTCACGTGGCTGATCATACACTGATCACGTGACTGATCATGCACTGATCACGTGGCTATCATGCACTGATCACGTGGCTGATCATACACTGATCACGGCCTGATCATGCACAGATCACGTGACTGATCATGCACTGATCACGTGGCTATCATGCACTGATCACGTGGCTGATCATGCACTGATCACGTGAATGATCATGCACTGATCACGTGACTGATCATGCACTGATCACACGACTGATCATGCACTGATCACGTGCTGATCATGCACTGCTCACGTGGCTGATCATGCAATGATCATGTAGCTACATGTACTGGTCACGTGAATGATCATGCACTGATCACGTGACTGATCATGCACTGATCACGTGACTATCATGCACTGATCACGCGACTGATCATGCACTGATCACACTATATCATGCACTGATCACGTGACTGATCATGCACTGATCACGCGGATGATCATGCACTGATCACGTGACTGATCATGCACTGATCACGTGGCTGATCATGCACTGATCACGTGACTGATCATGCACTGATCACGTGACTGATCATGCACTGATCACGTGGCTGATCATGCACTGATCACGTGGCTATCATGCACTATCACGTGGCTGATCATGCAATGATCATGTAGCTACCATGTACTGGTCACGTGACTGATCATGCACCGATCACGTGACTGATCATGCAATGATCACGTGGCTATCATGCACTGATCACGTGGCTGATCATACACTGATCACGTAACTGATCATGCACTGATCACGTGACTGATCATGCACTGATCACGTGGCTGATCATGCACTGATCACGTGACTATCATGTACTGATCACGTGACTTAATGGTGCTGATCACGTGACTGATCATGCACTGATCACGTTTGCTATCATACACTGATCACGTGCCTCTGGAGGCAATAAACAAAGAGCTGAGTAGGCACGAATCAAACAGTCAGCAGGCAATAATCATGCAACTCACGTGAGGAATCATGCTGCTCAGCTGGCAATAATCAAGCAGCTGATCAGGCAGGAATTACGCAGCACAGCTGATAATTGTCAAGCAGATGACAGGCAGGAATCGTGCAGCTCAGCTGGCAATTGTCAAGCAGATGAGCAGACAGTAATCACGCAGCTCAGCAGGCCCTGATCACGTGACTGATCATGCACTGATCACGTGGCTATCATGCACTATCACGTGGCTGATCATGCAATGATCATGTAGCTACCATGTACTGGTCACGTGACTGATCATACACTGATCAGGTGACTGATCATGCACTGATCACGTGGCTATCATGCACTGATCACGTGGCTGATCATACACTGATCACGTGCCTGATCATGCACAGATCACGTGACTAATCATGAACTGATCACGTGGCTATCATGCACTGATCACGTGGCTGATCATGCACTGATCACGTGGCTGATCATGCACTGATACGTGACTGAGCATGGACTGATCACATGACTATCATGTAGTGATCACGTGACTTAATGGCGCTGATCATGTGACTGATCATGCGCTGATCATGTTTGCTATCATACACTGATCACGTGCCTCTGGAGGCAATAAACAAAGAGCTGAGTAGGCACTAATCAAACAGTCAGCAGGCAATAATCATGGAACTCAGGTGTGAGGAATCATGCTGCTCAGCTGGCAATAATCAAGCAGCTGAGCAGGAATTACGCAGCACAGCTGATAATTGTCAAGCAGATGACAGGCAGGAATCGTGCAGCTCAGCTGGCAATTGTCAAGCAGATGAGCAGACAGTAATCACGCAGCTCAGCAGGCCCAGATCACGTGACTGAGCATGCACTGTTCACGTGGCTGATCATACACTGATCACGTGACTGATCATGCACTGATCACGTGGCTATCATGCACTGATCACGTGGCTGATCATACACTGATCACGTGACTGATCATGCACTGATCACGTCGCTATCATGCACTGATCACATGACTGCTCATGCACTGATCACGTGGATGATCATGCACTGATCTTGTGACTGATCATGCACTGATCACGTGACTGATCATGCACTGATCACGTGGCTGATCATGCACTGATCAGTGGCTATCATGCACTGATCACGTGGCTGATCAAGCACTGATCACGTGATCATAATGCACTGATCACTGGCTATCATGCACTCATTCACTGGCTATCATGCACTGATCACGTGCTGATCATACACTGATCACGTGACTGATCATGCACTGATCACGGCTATATCATGCACTGATCACGTGACTGATCATGCACTGATCACGTGGCTGATCATGCACTGATCACGTGACTGATCATGCACTGATCACGTGGCATCATGCACTGATCACGTGCTGATCATGCAATGATCACGAGCTACATGTACTGGTCACGTGACTGATCATGCACTGATCACGTGGCTGATCATGCACTGATCACGTTATCATGCACTGATCACGTGGCTGATCATGCACTGATCACGTGGCTGATCATGCACTGATCACGTGGCTATCATGCACTGCTCAGGTGGCTGATCAGGCAATGATCACGTAGCTACCATATACTGGTCACGTGACTGATCACACACGTATCACCTGACTGATCATGCACTGATCACGTGGCTATCATGCACTGATCACGTGGCTGATCATGCACTGATCACCTGCCTGTCATGCACTGATCACGTGACTGATCATGCACTGATCACGTGGCTATCATGCACTGATCACGTGGCAGATCATGCACTGATCACGTGGCTGATCATGCACTGATACCGTGACTGAGCATGGACTGATCACATGACTATCATGTAGTGATCACGTGACTTAATGGCGCTGATCATGTGACTGATCATGCGCTGATCATGTTTGCTATCATACACTGATCATGTGCCTCTGGAGGCAATAAACAAAGAGCTGAGTAGGCACGAATCAAACAGTCAGCAGGCAATAATCATGGAACTCAGGTGTGAGGAATCATGCTGCTCAGCTGGCAATAATCAAGCAGCTGAGCAGGCAGGAATTACGCAGCACAGCTGACAATTGTCAAGCAGATGACAGGCAGGAATCGTGCAGCTCAGCTGGCAATTGTCAAGCAGATGAGCAGACAGTAATCACGCAGCTCAGCAGGCCCAGATCACGTGACTGAGCATGCACTGTTCACGTGGCTGATCATACACTGATCACGTGACTGATCATGCACTGATCACGTGGCTATCATGCACTGATCACGTGGCTGATCATACACTGTTCACGTGTCTGACCATGCACTGATCACGTGGCTGATCATACACTGCTCACGTAACTGATCATGCACTGATCACGTGGCTGATCATGCACTGATCACGTGGCTATCATGCACTGATCACGTGGCTGATCACACACTGATCACGTGACTGATCATGCACTGATCACTGGCTATCGCACTCATTAACTGGCTATCATGCACTGATCACGTGGCTGATCATGCACTGATCACGTGGCTGATCATGCACTGATCACGTCTATATCATGCACTGGTCACGTGACTGATCATGCACTGATCACGCGGATGATCATGCACTGATCACGTGACTGATCATGCACTGATCACGTGGCTGATCATGCACTGATCACGTAACTGATCATGCACTGATCACGTGACTGATCATGCACTGATCACGTGGCTGATCATGCACTGATCACGTGGCTATCATGCACTGATCATGTGGCTGATCATGCACTGATCACGTAGCTACCATGCACTGTCACGTGACTGATCATACACTCATCACGTGACTGATCATGCACTGATTACGTGGCTATCATGCACTGATCACGTGGCTGATCATGCACTGATCACGTGCCTGGTCATGCACTGATCACGTGACTGATCATGCACTGATCACGTAACTATCATGCACTGATCATGTGGCTGATCATGCACTGATCACGTGGCTGATCATGCACTGATCACGTGATTGATCATGCACTGATCACGTGACTATCATGCACTGATCACGTGGCTATCATGCACTGATCACGTGGCTGGTCATGCACTGATCACGTGACTACCATGTACTGGTCACGTGAACTGATCATGCACTGATCACGTGACTGATCATGCACTGATCACGTGGCTATCATGCACTGATCACGTGGCTGATCATGCACTGATCACTAGATCATGCACTGGTCACATGATGATCATGCAATGATCACGTAGCTGATCATACACTGATCACGTGACTGATCATGCACTGATCACGTGACTGATCATGCACTGATCACGTGGCTGATCATGCACTAATCACGTGGCTGATCATGCACTGATCACGTGACTGATCATGCACTGATCACGTGGCTATCATGCACCATCAGGTGACTGATCATGCACTGATCACGTGGCTATCATGCACTGTCACGTGACTGATCATGCACTGATCACGTGACTGATCATGCACTGATCACGTGGCTATCATGCACTGATCACGTGGCTGATCATGCACTGATCACGTGACTGATCATGCACTGATCACGTGGCTGATCATGCACTGATACCGTGACTGAGCATGGACTGATCACATGACTGATCATGTAGTGATCACGTGACTTAATGGCGCTGATCATGTGACTGATCATGCGCTGATCATGTTTGCTATCATACACTGATCATGTGCCTCTGGAGGCAATAAACAAAGAGCTGAGTAGGTACGAATCAAACAGTCAGCAGGCAATAATCATGGAACTCAGGTGTGAGGAATCATGCTGCTCAGCTGGCACAATCAAGCAGCTGAGCAGGCAGGAATTACGCAGCACAGCTGGCAATTGTCAAGCAGATGACAGGCAGGAATCGTGCAGCTCAGCTGGCAATGTCAAGCAGATGAGCAGACAGTAATCACGCAGCTCAGCAGGCCCAGATCACGTGACTGAGCATGTACTGTTCACGTGGCTTATCATACACTGATCACGTGACTGATCATGCAGTGATCACGTGGCTATCATGCACTGATCACGTGGCTGATCATACACTGATCACGTGACTGATCATGCACTGATCACGTGGCTATCATACACTGATCACGTGGCTGACCATGCACTGATCACGTGGCTGATCATGCACTGATCACGTGACTGATCATGCACTGATCACGTGGCTATCATGCACTGATCACGTGGCTGATCATGCACTGATCACGTGGCTGATCATGCACTGATACGTGACTGAGCATGCACTGATCACGTGACTATCATGCACTGATCACGTGACTTAATGGCTGATCATGTGACTGATCATGCACTGATCATGTTTGCTATCATACACTGATCACGTGCCTCTGGAGGCAATGATCAAGGAGCTGAGCAGGCACTAATCAAACTGTCACAGGCTATACTCATGGAACTCAGCTTGAGAAATCATGCTGCTCAGCTGGCAATAATCAAGCAGCTGAGTAGGCAGGAATTACGCAGTACAGCTGATACTTGTCAAGGAGATGACAGGCAGGAATCGTGCAGCTCAGCTGGCAATTGTCAAGCAGATGAGCAGACAGCAATCACGCAGCTCAGCAGGCACTGATCACGTGACTGAGCATGCACCGATCACGTGGCTGATCATGCACTGATCACGTGATTGATCATGCACTGATCACGTGGCTATCATGCACTGATCACGTGGCTGATCATGCACTGATCACGTGACTGATCATGCACTGATCACGTGGCTATCATGCACTGATCACGTGGCTGATCATGCACTGATCACGTAACTGATCATGCACTGATCACGCGGCTGATCATGCACTGATCACGTGACTGATCATGCACTGATCACGTGCCTGATCATGCACCGATCAGTGGCTATCATGCACTGATCACGGCTGATCATGCACTGATCACGTGGCTGATCATGCACTGATCATCGGGCTATCACGCAATGATCACTGGCTATCATGTACTGATCACGTGGCTGATCATGCACTGATCACGTAGCTGATCATGCACTGATCACGTCTGGATCATGCACTGATCACGTGGCTGATCATGCACTGATCACGTGGCTGATCATGCACTGATCACGTGACTGATCATGCACTGATCACGTGGCTATCATGCACTGCTCACGTGGCTGATCATGCAATGATCACGCTGACCATGCACTGGTCACGTGACTGATCATGCACTGATCACGTGGCTGATCATGCACTGATCACGTAACTGATCATGCACTGATCACGCGACTGATCATGCACTGATCACGTGACTGATCATGCACTGATCACGTGGCCATCATGCACTGCTCACGTGGCTGATCATGCAATGATCACGTAGCTACTATGTACAGGTCACGTGACTGATCATACACCCATCAGGTGACTGATCATGCACTGATCACGTGGCTATCATGCACTGATCACGCGACTGATCATACACTGATCACGTGCCTGGTCATGCACTGATCACGTGACAAATCATGCACTGATCACGTAGCTATCATGCACTGATCACCTGGCTGATCATGCACTGATCACGTGGCTGATCATGCACTGATACCGTGACTGAGCATGGACTGATCACATGACTATCATGTAGTGATCACGTGACTTAATGGCGCTGATCATGTGACTGATCATGCGCTGATCATGTTTGCTATCATACACTGATCATGTGCCTCTGGAGGCAATAAACAAAGAGCTGAGTAGGCACGAATCAAACAGTCAGCAGGCAATAATCATGGAACTCAGGTGTGAGGAATCATGCTGCTCAGCTGGCAATAATCAAGCAGCTGAGCAGGCAGGAATTACGCAGCACAGCTGGCAATTGTCAAGCAGATGACAGGCAGGAATCGTGCAGCTCAGCTGGCAATTGTCAAGCAGATGAGCAGACAGTAATCACGCAGCTCAGCAGGCCCAGATCACGTGACTGAGCATGCACTGTTCACGTGGCTGATCATACACTGATCACGTGATTGATCATGCACTGATCACGTGGCTATCATGCACTGATCACGTGGCTGATCATGCACTGATCACGTGGCTGACCATGCACTGATCACGTGGCTGATCATACACTGCTCACGTAACTGATCATGCACTGATCACGTGGCTGATCATGCACTGATCACGTGGCTGATCATGCACTGATCACGTGGCTGATCATGCACTGATCACGTGACTTATCATGCACTGATCACTGGCTATCATGCACTGATCACGTGGCTATCATGCACTGATCACGTGGCTGATCATGCACTGATCACGTGACTGATCATGCACTGATCACGTGTATATCATGCACTGATCACGTGACTGATCATGCACTGATCACCTGGCTGATCATGCACTGATCGCGGATGATCATGCACTGATCACGTGGCTATCATGCACTGATCACGTGCTGATCATGCACTGATCACGTGGCTATCATGTACTGGTCACGTGACTGATCATGCACCGATCACGTGACTGATCATGCACTGATCACGTGACTGATCATGCACTGATCACGTGAATGATCATGCACTGATCACGTGACTGATCATGCACTGATCGCGTGGCTGATCATGCACTGCTCACGTGGCTGATCATGCACTGATCACGCAGCTACCATGTACCGATCACGTGACTGATCATGCACTGATCACGTGATTGATCATGCACTGATCATGTGACTGATCATGCACTGATCACGTGGCTGATCATGCACTGATCACGCGACTGATCATGCACTGATCACGTGACTGATCATGCACTGATCACGTGGCTGATCACGCACTGATCACGTGCTGATCATGCACTGATCACGTGACTGATCATGCACTGATCACGTGGCTATCATGCACTGATCACGTGACTGATCATGCACCGATCACGTGACTGATCATGCACTGATCACGTGACTGATCATGCACTGATCACGTGACTGATCATGCACTGATCACGCGGCTATCATGCACTGATCACGTGGCTGATCATGCAATGATCACGTAGCTACCATGCACTGGTCACGTAATGATCATGCACTGATCACGTGGCTGATCATGCACTGATCACGTGGCTGATCATGCACTGATCACGTGGCTGATCATGCACTGATCACGTCTGATCATGCACTGATCACGTGACTGATCATGCACTGATCACGTGGCTGATCATGCACTGATCACGTGGCTGATCATGCACTGATCACGTGGCTGATCATGCACTGATCACGCGACTGATCATGTACTGGTCACATGACTGATCATGCACTGATCACGTGACTGATCATGCACTGATCACGTGGCTATCATGCACTACTCACGTGGCTGATCATGCAATGATCATGAAGCTACCATGTACAGGTCACGTGAATGATCATACACCCATCAGGTGACTGATCATGCACTGATCACGTGGCTATCATGCACCGATCACGAGACTGATCATGCACTGATCACGTGCCTAATCATGCACTGATCACATGACTGCCCATGCACTGATCACGTGGATATCATACACTAATCACGTGACAGATCATGCACTGATCACGTGGCTGATCATGCACTGATACCGTGACTGAGCATGGACTGATCACATGACTATCATGTAGTGATCACGTGACTTAATGGCGCTGATCATGTGACTGATCATGCGCTGATCATGTTTGCTATCATACACTGATCATGTGCCTCTGGAGGCAATAAACAAAGAGCTGAGTAGGCACGAATCAAACAGTCAGCAGGCAATAATCATGGAACTCAGGTGTGAGGAATCATGCTGCTCAGCTGGCAATAATCAAGCAGCTGAGCAGGCAGGAATTACGTAGCACAGCTGGCAATTGTCAAGCAGATGACAGGCAGGAATCGTGCAGCTCAGCTGGCAATTGTCAAGCAGATGAGCAGACAGTAATCACGCAGCTCAGCAGGCCCAGATCACGTGACTGAGCATGCACTGTTCACGTGGCTGATCATACACTGATCACGTGACTGATCATGCACTGATCACGTGGCTGATCATACACTGCTCACGTGACTGATCATGCACTGATCACGTGGCTATCATGCACTGATCACGTGGCTGATCATGCACTGTTCACGTGGCTGATCACACACCTGTCACGTGACTATCATGCACTGATCACGTGGCATCATGCACCGATCACGTGGCTGATCATACTCTGCTCACGTAACTCATCATGCACTCATCACGTGCTATCATGCACTGTTCACGGCTCGTATGCAATGATCACGTAGCTACCATGTACTGGTCACGAATGATCATGCACTGATCACGTAAATGATCATGCACTGTCACGTGACTGATCATGCACTGATCACGTGACTGATCATGCACTGATCACGTGGCTGATCGCACTGCTCACGGGCTGATCATGCAACGACACAGACTCACATGCACTGATCACGTGATTGATCATGCACTGATCACGTGACTGTCATGCACTGATCACGTGGCTGATCACACACTGATCACGTGACTGATCATGCACTGATCACGCTGTCACGCACTGATCACGTGGCTGATCATGCACTGATCACGTGCTATCATGCACTGATCACGTGGCTGATCACACACGGATCACCTGACTGATCATGCACTGATCACGTGGCTATCATGCACTGATCACGTGGCTGATCATGCACTGATCATGTGGCTGATCAGGCACTGATCACGTGGCTACCATGTACTGTCACGTGACTGATCATGCACTGATCACGTGGCTGATCATGCACTGATCACGCGGCTGATCATGCACTGATCACGTGGCTGATCATGCACTGATCACGTGACTGATCATGCACTGATCAATGCGATCACTACACCGACACGTGGCTGATCATGCACTGATCACGTGCTATCATGCACTGATCACTGGCTGATCATGCACTGATCACGCGCTAATCATGCACTGATCACGTACTGATCATGCACTGATCACGTGACTGATCATGCACTGATCACGTGCTGATCATGCACTGATCACGGACTGATCATGCACATCACGGGCCATCGCGCACTGATCACGTGGTGATCATGCACCGATCACGAGCGCTATATACTGGCCGCGACTGATCATGCACTGATCATGCGAAACTGATCATGCACTGTCACGCGGCTGATCATGCACTGATCACGTGACTGATCATGCACCGATCACGTGGCAATCATGCACCGATCACGTGGCTGATCATGCACTGATCACGTGAGCGACCATGCACTGGTCACGTGACTGATCATGCACTGACTACGAATTGATCATGCACTGACTACGTGCTCATCATGCACTGATCACGTGACTGCATGCACTGATCACGCGACTGATCATGCACCGATCACGTGGCTATCATGCACTGATCACGTGGCTGATCATGCACTGTTCACATGACTGATCATGCACCGATCACGTGACTACCATGCACTGATCACGTGGATATCATGCACTGATCACGTGGCTGATCATACTGTTCACGTGGCTGATCATGCACCGATCACGTGACTGATCATGCACTGATCACGGGGCTACCATGCACTGATCACGTATTGATCATGCACTGATCACGTGACTGATCATGCACTGATCACGTGACTGATCATGCACTGATCACGGACATCATGCACTGATCACGTGGCTGATCATGCACCGATCACGTGGCTACATGTACCGGTCGATCATGACTGATCATGCACTGACACTAATTGACTGATGTGCACTGATCACGTGGTTGATCATGCATTGATCATGTGACTGATCATGCGCTGATCATGTTTGGTGTCATACACTGATCATGCCTCTGGAGGCAATGAACAAAGAGCTGAGTAGGCAGAATCAGTCAGCAGGCTATAATCATGGAACTCAGCTCTGAGAAATCATGCTGCTCAGCTGGCACTAATCAAGCAGATGAGCAGGCAGGAATTACGCAGCACAGCTGGAATTGTCAAGCAGATGAGCAGACAGTGATCACGCAGCTCAGCAGGCCCTGATCACGTGACTGAGCATGCACTGTCACGCAGCTGATCATACACCTGATCACGTGATGATCATGCACTGATCACGTGGCTGATCATACACTGATCACGTGATGATCATGCACTGATCACGTGACTGTCATGCACTGATCACGTGGCTATCATGCACTGATCACGTGGCTGATCATGCACTGATCACGCGACTGATCATGCACTGATCACGTGGCTATCATGCACTGATCACGTGGCTGATCATGCACTGATCACGTAACTGATCCACTGATCACGGCTTATCATGCACTGATCACGCGGCTGATCATGCACCGATCACGCGGCTGATCATGCACCGATCACGCGATGATCATGCACTGATCACGTGACTGATCATGCACTGATCACGTGGCTGATCATGCACTGATCACGTGGCTATCATGCACTGCACGTGGCTGATCATGCAATGATCACGTAGCTACATATACTGGTCACGTGACTGATCATGCACTGATCACGAATTGATCATGCACTGATCACGTGGCTGATCATGCACTGATCACGCTGATCATGCACTGATCACGTGATGATCATGCACTGATCACGTGACTGATCATGCACTGATCACGTGGCTATCATGCACTGATCACGTGGCTGATCATACTGATCACGTGGCTGATCATGCACTGATCACGTGGCTGATCATGCACTGATCACGGACTGATCATGCACTGATCACGTGGCTATCACGCACTGATCACGTGGCTATCATGCACTGATCACGTGGCTGATCATGCACTGATCACGTGGCTATCATGCACTGATCACGTGGCCGATCATGCACTGATCACGGGCTGATCATGCACTGATCACGTGGCTGATCATGCACTGATCACGACTCACTGGCATCAGATGACATGGATACATGCACTGATCACGTGCTGATCATGCACGATCACGTAGGCTGATCATGCACTGATCACGTGCTGATCATACTGATCACGTGACTGATCATGCACTGATCACGTGGCTATCATGCACTGATCACGTGGCTGATCATGCACTGATCACGTATGATCATGCACTGTCACGTGACTGACTGCACTGATCACGGTATCATGCACTGATCACGTGGCTGATCATACTGATCACGTAACTGACTGCACTGACATCACGCACTACGCACTGATCACGCACTGATCATGCACGTTTCACGGACTGATCATGCACCGATCACGTGCTGATCATGCACTGATCACGTGGCTATCATGCACTGATCACGTGATATCATGCACTGATCACGGGCTGATCACATGACTGATCACGTGACTGATCATGCACTGATCACGTGGCTATCATGCACTGATCACGATTGATCATGCACTGATCACGGGCTGATCATGCACTGATCACGTGACTGATCATGCACTGATCACGTCGATAATGCACTGATCACGTGGCTATCATGCACTGATCACGTGGCTGATCATGCACTGATCACGTAGCTACCATGTACTGATCACGTGACTGATCATGCACTGATCATGCAATTGATCATGCACTGATCACGTGGCTGATCATGCACTGATCACGCCTGATCATGCACTGATCACGTGACTGATCATGCACTGATCACGTGGCTATCATGCACTGATCACGTGGCTGATCATGCACTGATCACGTAGCTATCATGCACTGATCACGTGACTGATCATGCACTGATCACGTGGCTGATCATGCACTGATCACGTGGCTGATCATGCACTGATCACGTGGCTGATCATGCACTGATCACGTGACTGATCATGCACTGATCACGTGGCTATCATGCACTGATCACGTGGCTGATCATGCAATGATCATGTAGCTACCAACACGTCACGATGATCACACCCATCAGGTGACTGATCATGCACTGATCACGTGGCTATCATGCACTGATCACGTGACTGATCATGCACTGATCACGGCTGATCATGCACTGATCACATGATCATGCACTGATCACGTGGATGATCATACACTAATCACGTGACAGATCATGCACTGATCACGTGGCTGATCATGCACTGATACCGTGACTGAGCATGGACTGATCACATGACTATCATGCAGTGATCACGTGACTTAATGGCGCTGATCATGTGACTGATCATGCGCTGATCATGTTTGCTATCATACACTGATCATGTGCCTCTGGAGGCAATAAACAAAGAGCTGAGTAGGCACGAATCAAACAGTCAGCAGGCAATAATCATGGAACTCAGCTGTGAGGAATCATGCTGCTCAGCTGGCAATAATCACAGCTGAGCAGGCAGGAATTACGCAGCACAGCTGACAATTGTCAAGCAGATGACAGGCAGGAATCGTGCAGCTCAGCTGGCAATTGTCAAGCAGATGAGCAGACAGTAATCACGCAGCTCAGCAGGCCCTGATCACGTGACTGAGCATGCACTGTTCACGTGGCTGATCATACACTGATCACGCGATTGATCATGCACTGATCACGTGGATATCATGCACTGATCACGTGGCTGATCATATCATCACGCGCCGATCATGCACTGATCACGTGGCTGATCATACACTGATCACGTAACTGATCATGCACTGATCACGTGGCTATCATGCACTGATCACGTACTGATCATGCACTGATCACGTCTGATCATGCACTGATCACGTGGATGATCATGCACTGATCACGGACGCGATCATGCACTGATCACGTAATGATCACAGCACTGATCACGTGACTGATCATGCACTGATCACGTGGCTATCATGCACTTGATCACTGCGTGGATCATGCACTGATCACGTACTGATCATGCACTGATCACGTGACTGATCATGCACTGATCACGTGACTGATCATGCACTGATCACGTGGCTATCATGCACTGATCACGTGGCTGATCACGCACTGACCCGTGGTCATGCGTACTGATCACGTGACTGATCATGCACTGATCACGCGACTGATCATGCACTGATCACGTGGCTATCATGCACCACACTGGCTGATCATGCACTGACACGTGGCTGATCATGCGCATGATCACGCAGCTACCATGTACTGGTCACATGACTGATCATGCACTGATCACGTGATGATCATGCACTGATCACGTGGCTATCATGCACTACTCACGTGGCTGATCATGCAATGATCATGTAGCTACTATGTACAGGTCACGTGAATGATCATGCACCGATCACGTGACTGATCATGCACTGATCACGTGGCTATCATGCACTGATCACGAGACTGATCATGCACTGATCACGCCTATATCATGCACTGATCACATGATGCCCATGCACTGATCACGTGGATGATCATACACTAATCATGTGACAGATCATGCACCGATCACGTGGCTGATCATGCACTGATACCGTGACTGAGCATGGACTGATCACATGACTATCGTGTAGTGATCACGTGACTTAATGGCGCTGATCATGTGACTGATCATGCGCTGATCATGTTTGCTATCATACACTGATCATGTGCCTCTGGAGGTACAACAAAGAGCTGAGTAGGCACGAATCAAACAGTCAGGCAATAATCATGGAACTCAGCTGTGAGGAATCATGCTGCTCAGCTGGCAATAATCAAGCAGCTGAGCAGGCAGGAATTACGCAGCACAGCTGGCAATTGTCAAGCAGATGACAGGCAGGAATCGTGCAGCTCAGCTGGCAATTGTCAAGCAGATGAGCAGACAGTAATCACGCAGCTCAGCAGGCCCTGATCACGTGACTGAGCATGCACTGTTCACGTGGCTGATCATACACTGATCACGTGATGATCATGCACTGATCACTGGATATCATGCACTGATCACGTGGCTGATCATACACTGTTCACGTGTCTGACCATGCACTGATCACGGCTGATCATACACTGCTCACGTAACTGATAATGCACTTATCACGTGGCTATCATGCACTGATCACGTGGCTGAACATGCACTGTTCACGTGGCTGATCACACACCTGTCACGCGACATATCATGCACTGATCACGTGGCATCATGCACTGATCACGCGGCTGATCATACTTGCTCACGAATCATCATGCACACATCACGTGGCTATCATGCACTGCTCACGTGGCTCGTCATGGAATGATCACGAGGCTACCATATACTGGTCACGTGATGATCATGCACAGATCACGAATGATCATGCACTGTTCACGTGACTGATCATGTACTGATCACGTGACTGATCATGCACTGATCACGCGTTATCATGCTCGCTCACGCGGCTGATCATGCACCGATCACGAGCTACCATGTACTGGTCACGTGACTGATCATGCACTGATCACGTAATTGATCATGCACTGATCACGTGGCTGATCATGCACTGATCACGTGGCTGATCACACACGTATCACGTGACTGATCATGCACTGATCACGGGCTCATGCACTGATCATGGCTGATCATGCACTGATGGCCGGGCTGATCACGCACGATCACGTGACTGATCATGCACTGATCACGTGGCTGATCATGCACTGATCACGTGGCTATCATGCACTGATCACGCTGATCATGCACTGATCACGAGCTACCATGTACTACGGCTGATCATGCACTGATCACGCACTGATCATGCACTGATCACGTGGCTGATCATGCACTGATCACGTGACTGATCATGCACCGATCACGTGACTGATCATGCACTGATCACGTGGCTATCATGCACTGATCACGGCTGATCATGCACTGATCACCTAGCTATCATGCACTGATCACGTGACTGCTCATGCACTGATCACGTGGTTGATCATGCACTGATCACGTGGCTGATCATGCACTGATCACGTGGCTGATCATGCACTGATACCGTGATGAGCATGGACTGATCACATGACTATCATGTAGTGATCACGTGACTTAATGGCGCTGATCATGTGACTGATCATGCGCTGATCATGTTTGCTATCATACACTGATCATGTGCCTCTGGAGGCAATAAACAAAGAGCTGAGTAGGCACGAATCAAACAGTCAGCAGGCATAATCATGGAACTCAGCTGTGAGGAATCATGCTGCTCAGCTGGCAATAATCACAGCTGAGCAGGCAGGAATTACGCAGCACAGCTGGCAATTGTCAAGCAGATGACAGGCAGGAATCGTGCAGCTCAGCTGGCAATTGTCAAGCAGATGAGCAGACAGTAATCACGCAGCCCAGCAGGCCCTGATCACGTGACTGAGCATGCAGTGTTCACGTGGCTGATCATACACTGATCACGTGATGATCATGCACTGATCACGTGGATATCATGCACTGATCACGTGGCTGATCATACACTGATCACGTGTCTGACCATGCACTGATCACGTGGCTGATCATACACTGCTCACGTAACTGATCATGCACTGATCACGTGGCTATCATGCACTGATCACGCGGCTGAACATGCACTGATCACGTGGCTGATCACGCACCTGTCACGTGACATATCATGCACTGATCACGTGGCACTCATGCACTGATCACGTGGCTGATCATACTCGCTCACGTAACTGATCATGCACAGATCACGTGGCTATCATGCACTGATCACGTGGGCTCATGGAATGATCACGTAGCTACGCATATACTGGTCACGTGACTGATCATGCACTGATCACGTGACTGATCATGCACTGATCACGTGACTGATCATGCACTGATCACGTGGCTATCATGCACTGATCACGTGGCTGATCATGCACTGATCACGAGCACCATACTGGTCGCCTGATCATCATGCACTGATCACGCACTGATCATGCACTGATCATGGCTGATCATGCACTGATCACGTGGCTGATCACACATGATCACGCGACTGATCATGCACTGATCACGCGGCTGATCATGCACTGATCACGTGGCTATCATGCACTGATCACGGCTGATCACACGTACTTCATGACTGATCATGCACTGATCACGGGCTACGGCGCACTGACACGCTATCATGCACTGATCACGTGGCTGATCATGCAATGATCACGAGCTACCATGTACTGGTCACGTGACTGATCATGCACCGATCACGTGACTGATCATGCACTGATCACGTGGCTATCATGCACTGATCACGTGACTGATCATGCACTGATCACGTGACTGATCATGCACTGATCACGTGGCTATCATGCACTGATCACGGGCTGATCATGCACTGATCACGCAGCTACCATGCACTGATCACGTGACTGATCATGCACTGATCACGCAATTGATCATGCACTGATCACGTGGCTGATCATGCACTGATCACGTGGCTGATCATGCACTGATCACGTGACTGATCATGCACTGATCACGTGGCTGATCATGCACTGATCACGTGGCTATCATGCACTGATCACGTGGCTGATCATACTGATCACGTGCCTGATC
Source organism: Bos javanicus (assembly GCF_032452875.1). Taxonomy (NCBI): domain Eukaryota; kingdom Metazoa; phylum Chordata; class Mammalia; order Artiodactyla; family Bovidae; genus Bos; species Bos javanicus. The sequence continues at coordinate 7,195 of NW_026894758.1, read as the reverse complement.
ATGCACTGATCACGTGGCTGATCATGCACTGATCACGTGACTGATCATGCACTGATCACGTGGCCACTGGCGCACTGATCACGTGGCTGATCATGCACTGATCGGCGCTGATCATGCACTGATCACGCAGCTACATACACTGATCACGTGACTGATCATGCACTGATCACGTGGCTGATCATGCACTGATCACGTGGCTGATCATGCACTGATCACGTGATCATCATGCACTGATCACGCGGATATCATGCACTGATCACGTGGCTGATCATACACTGATCACGTGACTGATCATGCACTGATCACGTGGCTGATCATACTGATCACGTAACTGATCATGCACTGATCACGTGCTGATCATGCACTGATCACGTGGCTGATCATGCACTGATCACGTGACTGATCATGTCGTCAGCGACTGATCATGCACTGATCACGTGGCTGATCATGCACTGATCACGTACTGATCATACTGGTCACGTGACTGATCATGCACTGATCACGTGGCTGATCATGCACTGATCACGTGGCTGATCATGCACTGATCACGTGGCTGACTGGCGCACTGATCACGTGGCTGATCACACGATCACGTGACTGATCATGCACTGATCACGTGGCTATCATGCACTGATCACGCTGATCATGCACTGATCACGCGGCTATCATGCACTGATCACGTGGCTGATCATGCACGATCACGTGACTGATCATGCACTGATCACGGCTATCATGCACTGATCACGTGACTGATCATGCACTGATCACGGGCTGATCATGCACTGATCACGTGACTGATCATGCACTGATCACGTGGCTGATCATGCACTGATCACGCATATCATGCACTGATGTCGCACTGATCATGCAATGATCACGCAGCTACCATGTACTGATCACGTGACTGATCATGCACTGATCACGTAGCGATCATGCACTGATCACGTGGCTGATCATGCACTGATCACGTGGCTGATCATGCACTGATCACGCGACTGATCATGCACTGATCACGTGGCTATCATGCACTGATCACGTGGCTGATCATGCACTGATCACGTGGCTGATCATGCACTGATCACGTGGCTGATCATGCACTGATCACGTGGCTGATCATGCACTGATCACGTGGCTGATCATGCACTGATCACGTGGCTGATCATGCACTGATCACGTGACTGATCATGCACTGATCACGTGGCTATCATGCACTCTATCACGTGGCTGATCATGCAATGATCATGTAGCTACCATGTACTGGTCACGTGACTGATCATACACCCATCAGGTGACTGATCATGCACTGATCACGTGGCTATCATGCACTGATCACGTGACTGATCATGCACTGATCACGTCTAATCATGCACTGATCACATGACTGCCCATGCACTGGTCACGTGGATGATCATACACTGATCATGTGACAGATCATGCACTGATCACGTGGCTGATCATGCACTGATACCGTGACTGAGCATGGACTGATCACATGACTATCATGCAGTGATCACGTGACTTAATGGCGCTGATCATGTGACTGATCATGCGCTGATCATGTTTGCTATCATACACTGATCATGTGCCTCTGGAGGCAATAAACAAAGAGCTGAGTAGGCACGAATCAAACAGTCAGCAGGCAATAATCATGGAACTCAGGTGAGGAATCATGCTGCTCAGCTGGCAATAATCAAGCAGCTGAGCAGGCAGGAATTACGCAGCACAGCTGGCAATTGTCAAGCAGATGACAGGCAGGAATCGCAGCTCAGCTGGCAATTGTCAAGCAGATGAGCAGACAGTAATCACGCAGCTCAGCAGGCCCTGATCACGTGACTGAGCATGCACTGTTCACGTGGCTGATCATACACTGATCACGTGATGATCATGCACTGATCACTTGATATCATGCACTGATCACGTGGCTGATCATACACTGTTCACGTGTCTGACCATGCACTGATCACGTGGCTGATCATACACTGCTCACGTAACTGATCATGCACTGATCACGTGGCTATCATGCACTGACCACGGGCTGAACATGCACTGTTCACGCGATGATCACACACCTGTCACGTGACATATCATGCACTGATCACGTGGCACTCATGCACTGATCACGTGGCTGATCATACTCGCTCACGTAACTGATCATGCACACATCACGTGGCTATCATGCACTGCTCACGTGGCTCGCGAATGACTCGCAGCTACCATATACTGGTCACGTGACTGATCATACAGATCACGAATGATCATGCACTGTTCACGTGACTGATCATGCACTGATCACGTGACTGATCATGCACTGATCACGTGGCTATCATGCACTGATCACGTGGCTGATCATGCAACGATCACGAGCTACCATGTACTGGCCACGTGACTGATCATGCACTGATCACGAATTGATCCCATCACGTGGCTGATCATGCACTGATCACGTACTGATCGCACATGTATCACGATGATCATGCACTGATCACGTGGCTATCATGCACTGATCACGTGGCTATCGCACTGATCACGGCTGACCACACACGATCACGTGACTGATCATGCACTGATCACGTGGCTGATCATGCACTGATCACGTGGCTATCATGCACTGATCACGGCTGATCATGCACTGATCACGAGCTACCATGCACTCGCACGTGACGGTGATCGATCATACTGATCACGTATTGATCATGCACTGATCACGTGGCTGATCATGCACTGATCACGTGACTGATCATGCACTGATCACGTGACTGATCATGCACTGATCACGTGGCTATCATGCACTGATCACGTGGCTGATCATGCACTGATCACGCAGCTGATCATGCACTGATCACGTGACTGATCATGCACTGATCACGTATTGATCATGCACTGATCACGTGGCTGATCATGCACTGATCACGTGGCTGATCATGCACTGATACCGTGGACTGAGCATGGACTGATCACATGACTATCATGTAGTGATCACGTGACTTAATGGCGCTGATCATGTGACTGATCATGCGCTGATCATGTTTGCTATCATACACTGACTGCGTGCCTCTGGAGGCACAAACAAAGAGCTGAGTAGGCACGAATCAAACAGTCAGCAGGCAATAATCATGGAACTCAGCTGTGAGGAATCATGCTGCTCAGCTGGCAATACAAGCAAGCTGAGCAGGCAGGAATTACGCAGCACAGCTGGCAATTGTCAAGCAGATGACAGGCAGGAATCGTGCAGCCCAGCTGGCAATTGTCAAGCAGATGAGCAGACAGTAATCACGCAGCTCAGCAGGCCCTGATCACGTGACTGAGCATGCACTGTTCACGTGGCTGATCATACACTGATCACGTGATGATCATGCACTGATCACTTGGATATCATGCACTGATCACGTGGCTGATCATACACTGTTCACGTGTCTGACCATGCACTGATCACGTGGCTGATCATACACTGCTCACGTAACTGATCATGCACTGATCACGTGGCATCATGCACTGATCACGCGGCTGATCATGCACTGTTCACGGCTGATCACACACCTGTCACGTGACATATCATGCACTGATCACGTGGCACTCATGCACTGATCACGTGGCTGATCATACACTGATCACGTAACTCATCATGCACTGATCACGTGGCTATCATGCACTGCTCACGTGGCTGCCATGCAATGATCACGTAGCTACCATATACTGGTCACGCTGGTCTGATCATGCACTGATCACGTGACTGATCATGCACTGATCACGCGACTGATCATGCACTGATCACGTGGCTGATCATGCACTGATCACGTGGCTGATCATGCAATGATCACGTAGCTACCATGTACTGGTCACGTGACTGATCATGCACTGATCACGTATTGATCATGCACTGATCACGTGGCTCATCATGCACTGATCACGTGGCTGATCACACATGATCACGTGACTGATCATGCATGATCACGTATCATGCACTGATCACGTGGCTATCATGCACTGATCACGGGCTGATCATACACGATCACGTGACTGATCATGCACTGATCACGTGACTATCATGCACTGATCACGTACATCATGCACTGATCACGTGCTGATCATGCAATGATCACGTGCTACCATGTACTGGTCACTGTGACTGATCATGCACTGATCACGGATTGATCATGCACTGACTGTGGCGACGCATGTGCGCACTGATCACGTGACTGATCATGCACTGATCACGTGACTGATCATGCACTGATCACGTGGCTATCATGCACTGCTCACGTGGCTGATCATGCAATGATCACGTAGCTACCATGTACTGGTCACGGACTGATCATGCACTGATCACGAATTGATCATGCACTGATCACGTGGCTGATCATGCACTGATCACGTGGCTGATCATGCACTGATCACGTGATGATCATGCACTGATCACGTGACTGATCATGCACTGATCACGTGGCTATCACACTTCGCATGGCTGATCATGCACTGATCACGTCACTATCATGCATCGGGCCGCGGGACTGATCATACACCCACGTGACTGATCATGCACTGATCACGTGGCTGACTGGCATGCACTGATCACGTGGCTGATCATGCACTGATCACGTGCCTGATCATGCACTGATCACGTGGCTGATCAAGGCACTGACTATGGCTATCATGCACTGATCACCTGGCTGATCATGCACTGATCACGTGGCTGATCATGCACTGATCACGTGGCTGATCACACACTGATCACGTGACTGATCATGTACTGATCACGTGGCTATCATGCACTGACTCACGTGGCTGGTCATGCAATGATCACGTAGCTACATGTACTGGTCACGTGACTGATCACATCATCACGTGACTGATCATGCACTGATCACGTGGCTATCATGCACTGATCACGGACTGATCATGCACTGATCACGCCCATATCATGCACTGATCACGTGGTCTGCTCATGCACTGATCACGCGGATGATCATGCACTGATCACGTGACTGATCATGCACTGATCACGTGGCTGATCATGCACTGATCACGTGACTGATCATGCACTGATCACGTGACTGATCATGCACTGATCACGTGACTGATCATGCACTGATCACGTGGCTATCATGCACTACTCACGTGGCTGATCATGCAATGATCATGTGTACCATGCACTGGTCAGTGGCTGATCATACACCGATCACGTGACTGATCATGCACTGATCACGTGGCTATCATGCACTGATCACGGGCTGATCATACACTGATCACGTGACTGGTCATGCACAGATCACGTGACTAATCATGCACTGATCACGTAGCTATCATGCACTGATCACGTGGCTGATCATGCACTGATCACGTGGCTGATCATGCACTGATCACGTGACTGATCATGCACTGATCACATGACTATCATGTAGTGATCACGTGACTTAATGGCGCTGATCATGTGACTGATCATGTGCTGATCATGTTTGGTATCATACACTGATCATGTGCCTCTGGAGGCAATGAACATAGAGCTGAGTAGGCACGAATCAAACAGTCAGCAGGCAATAATCATGGAACTCAGCTGTGAGGAATCATGCTGCTCAGCTGGCAATAATCAAGCAGCTGAGCAGGCAGGAATTACGCAGCACAGCTGACAATTGTCAAGCAGATGACAGGCAGGAATCGTGCAGCTCAGCTGGCAATTGTCAAGCAGATGAGCAGACAGTAATCACGCAGCTCAGCAGGCCCTGATCACGTGACTGAGCATGCACTGTTCACGTGGCTGATCACACTGCTCACGTGACTGATCATGCACTGATCACGTGGCTACTGCGCACTGATCACGCTGATCAACACTGCTCACGAATTGATCATGCATGATCACGTTATCATGCACCGATCACGTGGCTGATCATACACTGTCCACGTGACTGACCGCGCACTGATCACGTGGCTGATCATGCACTGATCAGGTGGCTATCATGCACTGATCACGTGGCTGATCATGCACTGATCACGTGACTGATCATGCACTGATCACGTGGCTATCATACTCATTAACTGGCTATCGTGCACTGATCACGTGGCTGATCATGCACTGATCACGTGACTGATCATGCACTGATCACGCCTATATGCACTGATCACGACGCTGCTCATGCACTGATCACGCGGATGATCATGCACTGATCACGTGACTGATCATGCACTGATCACGTGGCTATCATGCACTGATCACGGGCTGATCATGCACTGATCACGCAGCTACCATGTACTGGTCACGTGACTGATCATGCACTGATCACGAATTGATCATGCACTGATCACGTGATTATCATGCACCGATCACGGCGGATCATGCACTGATCACGTGACTGATCGCACTGACACGTGGCTATCATGCACTACTCCTACGCTATCATGCAATGATCATGTAGCTACCATGTACCGGTCACGTGACTGATCATACACCCATCAGGTGACTGATCATGCACTGATCACGTAGCTATCATGCACTGATCACGTGGCTGATCATGCACTGATCACCTGCCTGGTCATGCACATCACGTGATAAATCATGAACTGATCACGTAGCTATCATGAACTGATCACTCTGATCATGCACTGATCACGTGGCTGATCATGCACTGATACCGTGATGAGCATGGACTGATCACATGACTATCATGTAGTGATCACGTGACTTAATGGCGCTGATCATGTGACTGATCATGCGCTGATCATGTTTGCTATCATACACTGACTGTGCCTCTGGAGGCAATAAACAAAGAGCTGAGTAGGCACGAATCAAACAGTCAGCAGGCATAATCATGGAACTCAGCTGTGAGGAATCATGCTGCTCAGCTGGCAAATCAAGCAGCTGAGCAGGCAGGAATTACGCAGCACAGCTGGCAATTGTCAAGCAGATGACAGGCAGGAATCGTGCAGCTCAGCTGGCAATTGTCAAGCAGATGAGCAGACAGTAATCACGCAGCTCAGCAGGCCCTGATCACGTGACTGAGCATGCACTGTTCACGTGGCTGATCATACACTGATCACGTATTGATCATGCACTGATCACTTGGCTACCATGCACTGATCACGTGGCTGATCATACACTGCTCGTCAACTGATCATGCACTGATCACGGGCATCATGCATCACGTGGTTGATCATACACTGCCTACGCACTGATCATGCACTGATCATGGCTATCATGCACATC